>NW_026058467.1:0-32003 GCF_023721935.1 Panthera uncia
GCTCTCTGTTAACTATACTTCAATAAAAAAAGAAAAAAGTTACTATTCTAAACATCAAATGTCAATGGAAAATATAAAGGAATAGCAACATATCAAGTGAAAACTATAGAATAACATAGTTATTTTATTGAATTTATTATTATCACTTTTTGATGCTTATGATTAACCTGTTCCTCATAAGTAGAGTGCTAAAAAGAATGTCATGTAACTATGTACCATTGTTAATTGGATTCTGACGAAGGCAGGTATTTTTTAAAAATAAAAGCATCACATAAGCAAAACAAAATAAAAGCATCACATAGCCACCTCTGATCTGGATTTGCAATCAGTAATTATCAAACTTTTGCCCTAATTGGGCTTGCTTAATTTTTCAACATTTCTACACCCTAATGCTGGGAACACAGTGAAATTAATTATCAAAATCCTTCCAAAACCATATTTAACTTTTTCTAAGCTCCATATACACTATTACAATGAAAATTTAACTGCTTTGAATTTTATCTTCTCTCTATTAGTGTACCTGTAGAATAAAGTAGTTAATCTAGAACAATCTCTAAAATGTTTTTATTTCTAAAGTTTATGATGTTAGCTATCAACAAAGACACTGAAAGCATTCTAAACAAGCATAACGTATACCTTAGAATAGTACTTATTATTTCCTAAAGAAAATCGTATTTTGAAGCATTGGTATTTAAAGAAAAATTCATCCAATATCTAATGATGGAAAAATCAATGTCTATTGGGTTATAGCAGTCTCTAGTGGGTAAAGGGGGGAAAAAACAGACCCAAAAAAATGTGAAAGTCAATTTAAAATAATGTTATGTAATTCATAGAAATGAATATTATAATGATCAATTCTTTCGGGTTCAACAAGAACAATTTCGGGATCCTAAATAATACAATAAATTAATGACATGATTTGACTACTAGTTTGTTATATGAGCCTGGAATTAAATTTGTGTGGGGTTTTTTTCTGCTTTTTAAGAAACAATAATGACAATGATAAATAGTTGTAACCAAAAAAGTCATAACTGCTGATTAGAATAATTTAGAATAAAAGCTGAATATTCATTTAGAAATATTTGAGATTTATAACTACCTCTAAAGTCCCAAACAGCTCAATATACTGTATAAAAAAGCTGATCCTTGAAAAAGAAATTGTGTTTTATCTATGCTACAAAGGAGCAGTTTTAATTTGAAAACATTATTAAATGTGGTAAGTATAGGGCTGGCTGATTACTGTATCTTGACCTTGTGAAGTTTTCGATCTCCTTTCTCAGCTGGGTCCTCTACTTCCGAGCAGGGGTAAAATCCAGGAAATGGTGTGAGGGGATTAATCCTTGGCCTACAGGAACCTGAGAAAGCACCCATCAAGGAACTGATACTCCGCAGGGAAGAAATGACTTGTGGGGGAAGGGTTGGATCAATCAGAAGGTCTGACACCATATTGCGAGCCTCATTTAGCACTGAAAGATCAACTCCACTTCCACCTCCAGAATTCTAGAAAAGAAAAAAAAAAAGGGAAATTATATATTTGTTACAAAAAACCTTAACGTTTAAGAAAAACTCTGTTTTAAGTCAATATACACATACGATATACAGCAGTTCTTCCGCTTACCTTACTCCCTCAGGAGACAGTCCAGCATAGTGACTAGGCCTTGTTGCAAAGACACTGGAGTTTGAAATCTACACTTTAATCCTACTTGTATGATTTCAGGCAAGTTATTCAACATGTGAATTTTTTAGTTTCTTTACCATAAAATGGAGATAGTAACATCTACCTAAGGCGAACGTGAGAATTAAGACTGATAATATATGCAAAGCACATAAGGCAGAGTACAGGGCATATATTTAAAGTACAATATGGGAATGCAAGCTGGTGCAGCCACTCTGGAAAACAGGATGGAGGTTCCTCAAAAAATTAAAAATAGAACTGCCCTATGACCCAGCAATTGCACTACTAGGCATTTATCCAAGGGATACAGGTGTGTTGTTTCAAAGGGACACATGCACCCCATGTTTATAGCAGCGCTATCAACAATAGCCAAAGTACGGAAAGAGCCCAAATGTCCACTGATGGATGAATGGATAAAGAAGATGTGGTATACATATACAATGGAGTAGTACTCGGCAATCAAAAAGAATGAAATCCTGCCATTTGCAACTACGTGGATGGAAGTGGAGGGTATTATGCTAAGTGAAATTAGTCAGAAGAAGACAAAAATCATATGAATTCACTCAGGTGAGGACTTTAAGAGACAAAACAGAAGAACATAAGGGAAGGGAAATAAAAATAATATAAAAACAGGGAGGGGGACAAAACGGAAGAGACTCATAAATATGGAGAACAAACTGAGGGTTACTGGAGGGGTTGTGGGAGAGGGGATGGGCTAATGGGAAGGGGCACTAAGGAATCTACTCCTGAAATCATTGTTGCACTATATGCTAACTAATTTGGATGTAAATTTTAAAAAATAAAAAATAAAATTAAAAACAACAAAAAACCACAGTATAAATAATGGAGCAAGGGCTTTGTACTGTATACAGTTAGACTCTTATCCTTGAGGCAAGTTGATAGGTTTTTCATTTTTGGATTTTTTATTTTAAGATTATCTTATTCTTTATTGGGTGACATTATGAATTAAGAACTAATTTGTAATGCAACTGTTACATGTAAGCTATTCAGTAAGTGCTGGTCTCCCAATAAATATTAGACTTTTCTTATTCTCCCCCTAAAGAATAAATAAATAAAGTGCAATAAGTAACAGTATAACCACTAATGTTACAGAAAATAAGAAGACAAAAATACAGGAAAAACAGTGTCAGGGTTCAAAGAAGATAGTGATGATTTTGAACTAAATGGTTATCAAAAACTTCATGGAGGAGGTAACATCAGACTTGGCCTTAAAAAATAGATAGGGATGATATTTTTTAAATTTAGAATAAATATTTCATTGATGTATACATATGGTATGATTTTTACTTTTTGAAAATACATATATATGGTGTTCAATTCAATTACCCATAGAAATGAGTGCACTGATAGAACAGTGAATTAATGTTACTTTTGGTGTTCTTGTTATATCTTGAACTTACATTTGAGTATGTCTGCAATTCATAATTATTGAACGCATTTAATGAGTTCACCAAGAAATGGTTTATTAGGCATCCTCAATACATTTTGGAACTAAGAAATGTTATGAAAGTTAGAACAATAATTAAGTAAGATCTTTGCTCTTTGTGGAATTTTTTTTCCTTGTGAAGTATATTTTGTCTTCGTTTTTATTTGAAAACATTTCTATTATTAGGGTACAGTCCAGCTGTTTCTAGTATTTATAAATAAATATTTCCCTATACATGTCAAAACAGATAATTAAACATACTTTTGACAAATAGCTTCCCATAAATTTGAGTTGCTGAACCAAAGTAAATGAACATGTTAAAATTTGGTCATTACCATAAAACTGCCCTCACATATGTTGGTTAAATCTATACTTCCACAAATTGTATATAACGGCATCTATTTTCCCACACCCAAATGAGAAATCTGATGATATCGGAGTTGGATGTTCCTGGTACAGATCATGCGTCATTTCTCTCCAGTTGCTTTCAAGTTCCTTTGTCTTTAGTTTTCAAACATTTCATTATGACACGGCTTGCAATAAAATTACTGGGGGGGGGGGGGGCAGTTCACATTTGGGAGTCACTCAGCTCATCCAACTTGTACGATTACGTTTTTTGCAAAATTTGGGGAAGTTTTCAGCCATTATTTTTTTCAAATAATCTTTTAAATTCTCTCCCTCCTTCCCTCCCTTCTGTTTCTCTCTTTCTCTCTCCCTCTCTCCCCTTCTTCCTCCCTCCCTCCTCACACTCAGATGTGAATTTCGGATCTTTTATTATCCCTTAGGTCACGAAGGCTCTATTCATTTTGTGTCCATCTATTTTCTCTATGTTGTTCAAACTGGATAAATTCTATTGTTCTATCCTCCAGTTCACAGATTCTCTCCTCTGCCATCTCCACTCCGTTACTGAGCCCATTCAGCAAGTTTTGAATTTCCATTAACAGTTTTTTCAGTTCCATAATTTCCATTTCTTTCTTTTTTATAACTTCTACAGGCCTACCTTGGAGATGCTGCAGGTTTGGCTCCAGACTGCAACAGAGCTAATATCATAATAAAGTGAGTCAAATGAATTTTCCCGTTTCCTAGTGCATATAAATGTTTACAATGTACTGTAGTCTATTGTGTGTGCAAAGGTATTACGTCTAAGAAAATGTACATACCTTAAAAAACTTTATTGCTAGAAGCACTTGGGTGGCCCAGCTGGTTAAGCGTCTGACTCTTGATTTCAGCTCAGGTCATGATTTCCCAAGTCATGAGTTCGAGCCCCACATTGGGCTCTGTGATGACAGGACAGAGCCTGCTTGAGATTGTCTCTCTCCCTCTCTCTCTGTCCATTCCCCACTCGTGCTCTTTCTCTAAATAAATAAACTTTAAAAATACTTAAAAATACTTTATTGCTAAAAAATGCTAACCATTATCTGAGTTTTCATCAAGTCACAATCTTTTTGCTGGTGGGGGTCTTGGCTTTGATATTGATGGCTGCAGATTGATCAGGGTGGTAGCTGCTAAAGGTTGGGGTGGTTGTGGCAATTTCTTAAAATAAGTGAAGTTTGCTGCATTCAACTGACTCTTCTTTTCACAAATGATTTCTCTGTAGCATGTGATGCTGTGTGACAGCATTTTAAAAAATTTTTAATGTTTATTTATTTTGGGGGGGAGAGAGAGAGAGAGAGAGAGAGAGAGAGAGAGAGAGAGAAATAAGCAGGCTCCATGCTTTCAGCACAGAGCCTGATGTGGGGGCTCAGACTCACAAACCGTGAAATCATGACCTGAGCAGAAATCAAGAATTGGACACTTAACCAATTGAGCCACCCAGGCACCCCTGTGTGATAGCATTTTACCCACAGAACTCCTTTCAAACTTGGAGTCAACCCTCTCAAAATCTACTGTTGCTTTATCAAGTTTATGTAATGTTCTAAATCCTTTATTGTCATTTCAACAGTCTTCACAATATCCTCACCAGGAGTAGATTCCACCTCAAGGAACCACTTTCTTTGCTCAGTCCTAGGAAGCAACTCCTCATCTGTTGAAGTTTTATCATGAGATCACAGCAATTGAGTCACATCTTCAGGCTCCACTTCTAATTTTATTTCTCTTGCTATTTCTACCACGTGTAGTTACTTTCTCCACTGAAGTCTTTTTTTAATTTTTAAAAGATATTTATTTTTGAGAGAGAGACAGAGCACAAGCAGGGTAGGGGCAGAGAGAGAGGGAGACGCAGAATCTGAAGCAGGCCCCAGGCTTTGAGCCATCAGCAGACAGCCTGATGCAGAACTCAAACTCATGAACCAGGAGATCATGACCTGAGCCGAAGTTGGACGCTTAACAGACTGAACCACCCAGGCTCCCTCCACTGAAATCTTGAATCCCTCAGAGTCATCTATGTGGGTTGGAATCAACTTCTTCCAAATTCTGGTTAATGTTGGTATTTTGACCTCTTCCTATGAGTCATAAATGCTCTTAAGGGCATCGAGAATGGTGAATCCTTTCCAGAAGGTTTTCAATTTTCTTTGCCCAAATCCAACAGAAAAATCACTATCTATGGCAGCTGTAGCCTTACAAAATGTAGTTCTTAAATAATGAGACTTGAAAAGTCAAAAGTACTCCTTGCTCCATAGGCTACAGAATGGATGTTGTGTTAGCAGACAAGAAAACATCAATCTTGTCGCACATCTCCATCAGAGCTCTTGGGTGATCAGGTGCATTGTCAATGAGCAGTAATCTCTGAATCTTTTTTTTTTTTTTTTCCTGAGCAATCTGTCTCAAAACTGGGCTTATGATGTTCGATAAACCATGCTGTACATATATGTGCTTTGCTGTTCCATTTACACAGCAGTGTCGGTTTAACATAATTTTTAAGGACCCTAAGATTTTCAGAATAGTAAATGACCACTGGCTTCAACATCAAGTCACCATCTGCATTAGTCCTAATGAAAGAGTCCTTCAAAGGACTTGTCCTTTGAAGCTTTGAAGCTAGGCACTGACTTCTCCTCTCTGGCTGTGGAAATCCTAGGTGTCATCTTCTTCCAAAAGAAGACTGTTTCACCTACATTGAAAATCTGTTGTTTACTGTAAGCACCTTCAATAATTATCTTAGCTAGATCTTCTGGAAAACCAGCTGAAGCTTCTACATCAGCACTCCCTTGAACTTTTATGTTATAGAGATGGCTTCCTTCCTTAAACCTCAGGAACCAACCTCTACTACTTTCAGACTTTTCTTCCACAGCTTCCTCACCTCTCTCAGCCTTCACAGAATTAAGGAGAGTTAGGGCCCTGCTCTGGATTAGGCTTTGGCTGAAGGGACTATTGCGGCTGGTTTGATCTTCTATCCATACCACGAAAACTTCCTCCGTATCACAGCAGTAAGGCTGTTTCACTTTCTTATCATTCACGTATTCACTGAAGTAGCACTTTGAATTTCCTTCAAGAACTTTTCCTTTGCATTCACAGCTTGAATGGATGATGCAAGAGGCCTAGCTTTTGGCCCATCTCAGCTTTCGATATGCTTTCCTCGCTAAGCTTAATCACTTCTAGCTTTTGACTTAAAGTGAGAGATGTGTGGCACTTTCACTTGAACACTTAGAGGGCACTGCATGGTTATTAACTGACCTAATTTCAGTATTGTTGCATCTCAGGGAATAAGGAGGCCCAGGAGGAGAGAGATGGGGGAATGGACAGTCGGTGGAGCAGTCATGACACACACATTTACCAATTAAGCTCACCACCTTGCATGAGCATGATTCATGGCACCCCAGAACAATTACAATAGTAACACCAAAGATCACTGATCACAGATTACCATAAAAGGTATAATAATGAAAAAGTTTGAAATATTTTCACAATTACCAAAATGTGTTCGAAAAACATGAAGTGAACAAATGCTGTTGTTAAAATGGCAAAAATAAACTTGCCGATGCAGGATTGCTAAAAACCTTCAGTTTGTAAAAAAACACGGTATCTGCGAGGTGCAATAAAGTAAAACACAATAAAAGGAGGTGTGTCTGTACTTTTGTTGTTGTTGTTGAGATTTTCTATTTTGTATTTGTAATTGCTTGTTAGAACATTTGTATGATGGCTGCTTTAAAATTTCTTCCCAGATAACTCCAAATCTGATGCAATTTGGTGTGAAGGATTGATTGTCTTTTCTCACTCAAGTTGTGATTTTCCTGATTCTTGGTATAACAAGTGATTTTTTTATTTTATCATCAACATTTTGGCTATTATCCTAGAAGACTGAGTCCTATTTAAATCTTTTGTATTAAAAGGCAGGCTCTTTGCTTCGATAAAGCACACAGGTCCTGGTCTACTTCTTCAGGCTGTGGTTCTAATGACAATTAGTTTTCAGGGCACTCATAGTACTATTTCACACTGCATGACTTTTTTTCCGGTGCCACATGGGTTTCCACGGGACCCTGCTGGTACCTCTGTTGGTGAGGATATGGGAGGAGGGAAGGAGGAATTTCCTCAGATTGAGCCACCTGGTACCTCCAGGTGGGGGAGGAGAGTCTCTAGGCCACAGAAACAAAGAGCACTTTCTGGGCTAGGCACATGCTGTGACAGTACCCCTTTTGCCAGACCCCCTGGCCACTCAGTCTCTCACTGGGTAAGGAGAATCTCATGCCCAGTAGGGAATGAGAGTACTTCCCTGAACCTCTTACTGTCAGTGGAGTTCTTGGTCACTTTTCCCTTGCTAGAGCAACCAGACTCACTTGGTATAGTTCGAGGGCTCTCATTTAATCTTAGGGAAGGAACGAGCCTACCTGCATCACATTCTGTTGCTGGGCTGGGGAGTCAGGACCTGCGTCACCTTTTGCTGTTAACAGGGGTTTTAGGAAACTCGATCACTATTGTTTTCCTCCATTAGTAGGGTCCCTAACTAGTCTACCCTCCTCTTTACATTTTTCAGAGTTCTCCTTTGGTTGCCCATTGTTATTTCTGGAGTTTATAGGGGCGCCTGGGTGGCTCAGTCGGTTGAGCAGCCGACTTCAGCTCAGGTCATGATCTCACGGTCCGTGAGTTCGAGCCCCGCGTCAGGCTCTGTGCTGACAGCTCAGAGCCTGGAGCCTGCTTCGGATTCTGTGTCTCCCTCTCTCTCTGCTCCTCCCCTGTTCATGCTCTGTCTCTCTCTGTCTCAAAAAATAAATAAACGTTAAAAAAATATATTTCTGGAGTTTATAGTTATACTTAGTGGAGAGGAGAGGGGAGAATTAACCCTGAAGATACACACAGAGCACATAGAGTGATGTGCAGTACACACAGGTAAAGTACAATAAATATTACTATTAATATGGAAAAGCGAGGAGATAAAAATACAAATAGAGTGGCATCAGAGTTCAAAGAAGATACATAAAATTTTAATCTGAATGGTTAACAGAAACTTTATGGAAGGGGTAGCATTTGAGCTGAGATGTTAATTTGGTAGGATTTTATTTATAAAGATTAGGGGAAAATATTTTACGACAAAACTAAAAATGTATTTGGGGGAGTTCATTCTTCAAGAAAGAGCACAAAAGTACAAAAGTGGTAAAATGGCAAAGTACAAGGAACATGAAATTTAAGTACAGGCTTCATTTTTTTTTTTTTTTAAGAGCACTAGAACATAAGGTTGGAGGCATGTGGGGACCAAATTTTTGAGAACACCAGATTCCAGGCTCACAGATCTGAGCAGCAGAGAATCATGGATTTTGAGCAGGTTAAAGAGGAAGAACAAAGTGGGGAAAGAGAAAAGGAAGTAACAGAGGGCCCTGGAATTTTAGAGAGGATGAAAAGACAGTTAACAACTGACAGAAATATGGGAAAACAGCATCCTAGGCCAGGAGACCAGCAAGTGTGAAGACCCGAAAGCACAGGCTGCCTAGCTTCTTTGAAGAATAACAAGAAGGCCAGAGTAACTGGTGCAGAGTGAATAAAGGAGAAATTGGTACAACATGAGGGCAGAGAAGTAAAAGGCAGTAAAATAAGGGATCATGTTGTATAAGGTCATTTAAGTCCATGATAAGGACTTGAACTTTTTTCTGGGTAAGAAGAATATAGTAAGCAAGAGTGACAATTTTTTTTTAAGATTTATTTATTATTGAGAGACAGACAGACAGACAGACAGGGCATGAGCAGGGGAGGGGCAGAGAGAGAGGGAGACACAGAATCCGAAGCAGGCTCCAGGCTCTGAGCTGTCAGCACAGAGCCCGACGCCTGGCTCGGAACTCACAAACTGTGAGATCATGACCTGAGCTGAAGTCGGTCGCTCAACCAACTGAGCCACCCAGGCACCCCAAGAGTGACAAATTTTTAAAGCTGAACTTAAATTCCTATTTCCCATTGGCTTATATATGGCAAACTCTTGTTTTTGCCCAGAGAGCTAAGAATAGATTATGCATTCTAAAGGGTTATTGAAGAGGAGGAGGGGGAGATAGGCAGACTTGGTGGCTTTATTTCACCTGCAAATGCTAAAATATTTACTCTCTGGTCCTTTATAGAAAACATTTTGCTAAGTCCTGTCTTATAATCTCAGAGATGCTTAGTATTCATTATTACTGAAATTAATATAAGATTAGCTCACATTTTTATTCAATGCTACTATCTCCCAGGCACTTTATTATTATTATTATTATTATTATTATCATCATCATCATCATCAGCCCTCTGAAAGAAGTGGTATTATTCCCAATTTATAGATGAGAAAATAGGTTCAGAGTGACTTAAGAGGCTTGCCTTATTTTTCAAAAGAAGGCTGTATCAACCCAACTCTTCTGCCTAGAATAACTAGTCTAGAAAAGAAAATGGACTAAACTAGTCCGTTTCAAAGCCTCAGAGCACAGCCAAGCAGCCAGGGCTTGAAAGAATAAGACCTCAGAGTTAAAAAATTAAAATGAACCCCACTATTCTGTGCTTTTTCCCCTCAAGGAAACCACTGCAGATTCATAACTGGCCAGGGCAGAGAGGAGAAGCAGCAGAGCAGTTAAGAGGGTAGGAAATAAAGTAGAGCTTTCTGTCATCTCAGGAGGCTAGCAGACCAAAACTGGAGTTCAGGGTTATCAAGACAGGCAGAGCTTTAAAGACAAAGCAAGCACTCTGAGAGAAGAAACAAAACCAAGCTTGAATTCAGAGCAGCTTTGCCCCTAAAGGCATTTGCCAATTTGCAAACAGTGGCCAAGAGATGGAGAAACCAAGCAAAATTTCTCAAAAAGATTTCTATTTTGAAAGTGAAACAGAGGGGCGCCTGGGTGGCTCAGTCAGTTGAGCGTCTGACTTCAGCTCAGGTCATGATCTCACAGTCCCTGAGTTCAAGCTTCACGCTGGGCACTGTGCTGACAGCTTGGAGCCTGGAGCCTGCTTCGGATTCTGTGTCTCCGTCTCTCCCTCTCCCTCTCTCTCTCTCTCTCTTTGCCCTCTCCCACTCACATTTGCTTTCCCCTCCTCAAAAATAAATAAACATTAAAAAAATTTTAATTAAAAAAAAAAGTAAAATAGAGCTTTCAGCAGTCTCAATGCTGGAGGGAACAACAGAAGGAGTTACTAGAAAACACATCAGTAACTAAGCTGTTATAAGAAAAGATAGGGGCACCTGGGTGGCTCAGCCGGTTGAGCATCCGACTTCAGCTCAGGTCATGATCTCACAGTTTGTGGGTTCCAGCCCCGCATCAGGCTCTGTGCTGACCGCTTGCTCAGAGCCTGGAGGCTGCTTCAGATTCTGTGTCTCCTTCTCTCTCTGCCCCTCCCCCGCTCACACTTTGTCTCACTCTGTTTCTCAAAAATAAATGTAAAGAAAATTAAAAAACAAAGATAGAAAACCTGAATAGACCTAAAACTATTAAAGAAACTGAATCCATAGTTTAAAATTTGCTCATTAAAAAAAACTCCAAACTGAGATGGCTTCACCAGAACATTCTTTTAAACATTAAAGAAAGAAAGAATACCAATCTTACCAAACTTTTCTAGATAACAGAGACTGAATATACCACTTTAAAAGGCTACTGTAACCTTTATACCAAAAACATGACAAGAACATTATGGAAAACAAGAATTGTGGGGCCAATTCTCTCTCATAAACGTGGATACAAAATTCTAAAACAAAATATTAATAGTATCCAGTGATACATATATACATTTTATATACATTTATACATTTTTTAAATATCTTTATCAAATTTGCTTTATTCTGGGAATATGGAGATGGTTCAACACAGATATAGAATTAAACAATATGATTCACCACATTAAAAGAACAAATGGAAAAAAATCCAGGAATCATCTCAATAGATACAGAAAAACCATCTGATAAAAATTCTACACCCATTCATGACTAAAAAGAGAAAAAATGCCTTAGTAAATTAGGATTAGAATGGAACTTCCTTAATCTGATAAAGGGCATCTACAGAAAATATTAGTGATATTTTCATCAAAAGACATCATGATAAACCAGACTGGGAGAAGACATTTCTAAATACACACACTTTAACATACATACTATACATATCTATACATATATGTGTGTGCGTATACACATATATACATATATACACACATATATACGTGTGTGTGTGTGTGTGTGTGTGTGTGTGTGTGTGTGTATTCATGTCTGAAATACACAAAAAATCCTACTGGTCACCAAGTAAAAGGTAAATAATCAGTATTAAAATAGGAAAAAACCTGACCAGAGAATATCTGGGTAGCCAATTAACATAAGATCCTCAACCTGATGAGTCATCAGTGAAATGCAATTATTAAAAGCACCATGATAATACTGCTTCACAGCTACCATAATGATTTAAAACAGACACTACCAAGTGTTGACAACAATGTGGAATAACTGGAACTATCAGAGGCTGATGGCTGGGTAAAATCTGATACGATCTCTTTGGAAAATTACTGAGTACTATCTACTGAAACTCAGCATATGCATGCATACTCGATGAGCTAGCAATCTACTCTAAGATATATACCCAACAAAAGACATCAAGAGTGTTCCAGCAGCATTACTTGCAATAGCCACGAAGGGGTTCAGGACAGGCCCTCTCAGAATGTGCCACTTTGGCATATGGATTATTTTTTAAGCTGAAGGCCCTTGAGATCCTGTGGCCCCATGAGAAACTTTTGCCCCTCCCTTAACTAATAGAAGAATCTATATTGGTGGGGGGGGGGGGGTTCTTTCCCAGAATAAGGGTTATTAGCAGAGATCATCTTTTTTAAGATTTTATTTTTAGGTAATCTTTACACCCAATGTGGGCTCAAACCTATACCCCAAGATCAAGAGTTACATGCTCTACCTGACTAAGCCAGCCAGAAGCCCCCAGCAGAGATCAATTTTATCTGGGTGAACCATCTGTACAGCAGGGCAAACATCTAATTACCAAACATATGCTCTACTTACCGCCCTGTGAATTATATTCCTTTCCTCTGAAGTTCCAGACCCATGTCCCCTTTCTCCTTAGTTGAGAATGACATATATACCTTATTTTGCCTGATTATTTTTGGAATTTCCATGTCTATGTGGACTCCCTATACAGATGCCTATTAAATTTGATTTTCTCCTGTTCATCTGTCTTATGCCAATTTGATTCTTAGCCCAGCTAGAAGGACCTTTGAGGAGGAATTCTTGCTTCCTGACAGCCAAAAATGAAACTTAAAAAGAAAAAGTCCATCTACTATAGGATGAAAAAATTGGAGTATATTCATTCAATGAACTACTAAATAGAATGAAAATGAATGAATTACTGCTATGTGCAATAATATTAATCTCCTAAATATAATTTTGAAAGAAAGAAGCAAAAAATACATATCATTAATTCCACTCATATAAAATTCAAAGACAGAAAAACTAAGTTGTGATGACAAAAATCAACATTGATATAATGCTTGGGAGAAGTTGATGACCAGGAGGGGAACATAAGGGGGGACTTTGGGGGAGCTGAATTCTTCATCTGAAAGACAATCACATGTATATAATCACTTTGAGAGAATTCATCAAGTTGTACACTTATGACTTACACATTTTTATATATGAATGTTACACTAAAATTTTTTTTAGAGGATGAGAAAGAGAAAGAGGAAGAGGAAGAGAGGGAGGAAAGAGGGAGACAGGTATCTGATATCACATACCAGTCTGTATGACTACAAGCCCATGCTTTTAACCAGGACTGCTTATTTATCTTTAGATTTTACTAATAATTTAAATACTCTATTAATTGAAAACTGAGGATCTTGGTGGATATAACTGATGAGAAAGCCCTTGTGTAGGTCAAAGAACCAGCCCTTTTTAGGTCATAAGTGGCCTTCTTGATTTCATTTGACTGCAATAATTACATTTTTATTCCCCAAAATCCAGAAAATATTTCATTCTTATGGGCTGTTGTGGATATTCCATTCACATTTTAAAAATAAAACACACTCAAAGGAATATTCATTTTTTAAAAATTGGTATAGAGACAACTAACTAAATAAATCTAATTAATGGGTAATGTTTCTGTAAATACAAAGAACAGAGATTTGATATTTACTGATATTTATCAATTAGCATGAAAACCATCAGGTTTCAAAACAGTACATTAACCATAATATTATAATTTTTGTAGAATAGAATACATAGATTTTAATACAATGGAAAAATGGGAAAAGATCTGTAAAGATATACATCAAAAGTTAACATAATTAACATAGTTATTGTTTGATGTTTAGAAATGGTTTTTCTTCTTTCTCTTATACATGTATTTTCAATTCTGTTATGAATAGATATTACTTAAGTGACCAAAAAAGTTTAAAAGTACATATTGGGGCACTTGGGTGGCTCAGTCAGTTGTGTCTGACTTCAGCTCAGGTCACAATCTCACAGTTTGTGAATTCGAGCCCCGCATCAGGCTCTCTGTCAGCATGGAGCCTACTTAAGATCCTCTACCCCCCTCCCTCGCTCTCACATTCTCTCTCAAAAATAAATAAACATTAAAAAAATTTTTTAAAGAAAAAGAGTATATATTATAGGATTTTATTTGTATATATGAAGTTCATCAATAAGCAAAACTAACTACTCAAAGTCAAGATAGACATTATCTTTGGGGATATAGGAAATAACCCCTAATGGTGTATAAGTAAGACTTCTGGAATGCTGGTAAAATTCTACTTCTGGATGTTGGTCCTGGTCACATGGGATGTTTAGTTTGTGAAACTTCATCAAGCTATGCACTTTTCTTTTACATATACATATATGTTTTTTAAGTACACTTCATGCCCAGCACAGAGTCCAGCTCGGGGCTTGAACTCACGACACAACTCTAGATCAACACCTGAGCTAAGATGAAGAGTAGGATGCTTGACTGACCAGGACACCTAGGTACCCCAGGCTGTGTACTTTTCCATATGTATAATTCAATTAGAAGTTTATCAAAAACTCTAAGTAGAGTGTTTTCATTTCCCTAACAAAATGCCACTTGTTTTTGCTTTTTCTCATATATGGCCTTAAATCTTTTTTTTTCCCCTGCTGTGAATCAGTTGCCCACAATAAGAAAAAAAAATCTCATCCTTAATATGGAATTAGTAGTTTATTCTGAGCCCAGATTATATGAGTAACATTTAAAAAATAACTCTTGGGGTGCCTGGGTGGCTCAGTCAGTTGAGTGTCTGACTTTGGCTCAGGTCATGATCTCACGGTTCACAAGTTTGAGTCCCACGTCAGGCTCTGTGCTGACAGCTCAGAGCCTGGAGTCTGCTTCGAATTCTGTGGCTCCTTCTCTCTCTGCCCTCCCCTGCTCATGCTCTCTCTCTCAAAAATAAACAAACATTAAAAATTTTAAAAACTTATATAAGTATGGTTTCTTCTTCTTCCTTACAATTAAAATGTATTAAAAAAAAACAAACAACTAATACCTAAATGAAAGTTCCGTTCATTTTAGTTCAGTTAAAGAAAATCTTATGAAAAAAAATTTTTAAATGTCAAAAGTTCCATTACAGGGGTGCCTGGGTGACTCAGTCAGTTAAGCATCCCACTTCGGTTCCGGTCATGATTTCACAGTTCATGAGTTCAAGCCCCACATCATGCTCTATGTTGACAGCTCAGAGCCCGGAGCCTGCTTCAGATTCTGTGTATCCCTCTCTCTCTGCCCCTGCCCTGCTCACACTCTGTCTCTCTCTCCTTCAAAAATAAAAAAAATAAAAATAAATAAAAATAAAAAGTTTCGTTAAAGTACACCTAAAACTTTAACATTATGTGTCAACTATACTTCCACCTAAAAAAAGTTTCAGGGGCACCTGGGTGGCTCAGTTGGTTGAGAGTCCGACTTTGGCTTAGGTCATGATCTCGCTGTTCCTGAGTTTGAGCCCCGCATCGGGCTCTGTGCTGGCAGCTTAGAGTCTGGAGCCTGCTTCAGATTCTGTGTCTCCCTCTCTCTCTCTGTCCCTCCCCTGCTCATGCTCTGTATCTCTCTCTTCTCAAAAATAAATAAACATTATTTAAAAAGTTTCATTACAGATATTAGTTATTAGTGATATTATTTAAATTTACCTGATAATGAGGTTTATACCATTGCTTTAAGTCCCAGTCCCAAAGAATCATCTGGGAAAAAAAAAAAAAAATTTAGTTACAAACCAGAATCCAACAAACAAACATATGTAAAGACAAAATGGAACATCTTTAATTACAGATACCTAAAATAGCTTACAGCTTGGAAGGGGAATTGGGAAGGTAATAGTAAAAATTATCTCTAGACAGAATATTCCATAAATTATGTACTCTGTGATTGAGAAATCAAAAGAATAGTCAGAATAAAGTCACTATAATAAGCCATATTAAATAGCAAAATATCTATTACCACAAAAAGGAAAATACAAATCAAAATAACACCTATTTACTAAAAAATACAAGAAAAATGACAAATCATCAGCAACTCTCCCTGTCCCCACCGTCTTCAAAGGATCATCACTCACATCCTAAACCAGTGTCAATGGGTGGTGCTATTTCCTTACTAATAAGGCACCTGTCAAAATCCATTTTAAAAGCTTATCCTTGGGGTTAGATTAAGTACAAATCATACCTGATTATAAAAAGCAACACTCAACCCTTTTGATATGCAGATAATTACGATGGTTTTCCTGTCTCTTTAAAGGCTATCAGTGATAACTTCTTAGTCCCAAACTAATCTTTTTCCTGTCCTTTTAATTCCCAGCAGACTTTTCTGGCTGCTTCCCCTTCCAATAGTCCCTATGCTCCAGGAGAAAAAAATTAGCTTTCATTTAGCAAGCTATAACTGCTACCTATAGTTAACCCTAAATTTCTTTTAAGATTATTTAGTTAACAAATAGGTCTCCTCCGTTTGCCTAAATAGATTATAATTGCAATTTTCTACAGTTTTGAACCCTAGTCTTGAATTTAAACCTAACTTGTAATACAATCACCTGATTTCCATATACTGAACTATTGTTTTTTTCAAGCCCCCAGTAGGGGGGCTCCAACTCACAACCCAGAGATCAAGAGTTACACACTCTACCAACTGAGCCCACCAGATGCCCCTATACTGAACTATTTGTATTGTTTTTTGTCATTAGGTCTTCTGTCTCCAGGTTGCAAAAGATCTTGAAAGTATTATCCACTCTATCATTGGTCCAATATTTTATCAGGAGTTGGCAGATTTTCTTCTGTAAAGGGATAGATAGTAAATATTTTAGGCTTTGCAAGCCACCTAAGGTCACTATGACATAATCTTTTTTTGTTTTACAACCCTTTAAAAATGTAAAAACATTCTTAGCTCAAGAGCCATACAAAAACAGGCTCCCTGGCTGTCCGATTTCATAGATGGGCTATAGCTTGCTGAACCTTATTGTATATAATATTCTCCCCTCCTTAATCACTCAAAACATTGTCAGCTGTCATTATCTCCATGTCCTCGTCAACATCCTTGCAGAAGGTCATCTCTTTGCCAGTGAAAAGAAACCTGTTCCTTCCCAAAGAAAATGCAGACATACTATGACCACTTATAAAATTCATGGGCCAGTACCACAAAATGGCTATAGTAGAACTATATGCAAAACACATCATGAATATTAGTAGGTTCACTAAATTTATGCAGTACTTTATATGGCTCTAAGTGTAATCCTGATATAATTATTTCAGGTTGTGATTTGACCAGGATACATTCCAGGTTCTACAGACATTTAATTAATGCAGTTTAAGATGTTAATAACTTTCTAAAACACTCACATTAAGAATAGCATAACTTAAATCCCCGAGTTTCTTTTATACTTGGTACTGCTAGGCTCCATTTTGTCCATGCTATTCTTATACAATAAAAACCTGCAATACTTTACTTCCGTCCTTAATTTAGCCTGTCAACGTTTTCTTTTGCGATTGAGGAGGTCAACTAGCCTATTCACCATTCCGCTCATTGTTTGTAAATCTGATGTTTTCTTAAGTACACCAATAAAAGTACAGAATAGATAGGTGTGAGGCCAGAGCCACAGGATGGGTCATCCAAAATAACCCAGGAGATACGCATCAATTCACTAATTTGCATTCTAAATCTACAAACTTGCCCAAGTGTACTGTCATCCAATCCATACTTATACATTTCTTCTACAAGCATGCCATCCAACAGTGCCTATTCCACATGCCAATTCCTCATACTCCCAATTCATCAGTCTAGGTAGAAGCTGATCTCTTGCTAAATCAAGCACATTTGCAGGAGGACAGCTTCTTAACAGTGAGTCTTCCTTGCACCTCACTTCATTCACCTGGATAATTAAATAAATACTATCTTTTTCAAGGTTTGTACTCTAATGCCGGAACCGTATTTGTATTCGTGTCACGCATTCTTACTGGTTGTCCTGTCCCTCCCAAGCTGGTGAAAATTTGTTCCCGGGAAACAAAAAACATCTTAAAACTAATAAAATGGGTATAGCCCTCCAAACGCCACAGTATATAAACAGGCCGTCAATCTACTGTACTGAAATTTCATAGAGGGTAAGGGATGACTGGAGGAAAAACAGTGTTTAAAACAGCTCCTTAGGGGAGTGATAATGAAAATAAGGTTGCGAAATACTGAAATAAAGTAGTCTAGCTTCTTGCTTACAAAAGCAACATTAGCTTACATTCTGAGAGACCGTTCCAGGCTGCCTACTCAGAAGCCGGTGCTAACATGAGAGGTGATGTATACTCTATTCTAACGGCTCTTGTAGGTTTTTGTCTGAAAACCTGCATGTTAAGAACTGAAAACAGATACCATGAAAGTCACAAACTTCTGGTAGACAGTCTTCTATTTAATTTGAACTAGCATATTAGTGATTTTGAAAAAAAAAAACAAAATTTTTGCATGAGTAGTAGATGTATGATCCAGAAGTTCCTTAGGTATATATTAGAGCAGTCTTATTCCAAGTGTGGTCCACAGTAAAATAAAGAAATTAGGATACATGTTTAATAATTTTTATAGCAATTAAACATTGCCAAAACATTTTTAGTGAATTTTACCAAAGCATCAATCCACCACAAATTCAGAGAAAAACCTTTCCAAAGCTTGAACTTTGCTATATGGTTTAATATAAATGCACATAGCTGCACTGTTTGGAGTAGCAAAAAAACTAGATACAACCCAAATGTCTGTCCATAACAAAAGGGAGAAATTTGTGTATATTCATACAATGCAATACAATGGTGACAATAAATGAAGTACAGCTCCATACTATATAAATAAATCCCAGAAACATACGATTGAATGAGAAAAACAAGTCACAGAAGGATACATACAGTAGTAATTTCACACATGTAAAATATACTGAAATATATTTTTTAAGAATATAAATACATGAGAAACTATAAAGAAATGCAGTATGGGGGAGCCTGGGTGGCTCAGTTAAATGTCTGACTTGGGCTTAGGTCATGATCTCGTGGTTCCTGAGTTCCAGCCCCGCATCAGACCCTCTGCTGTCAGCACAGAACCCGCTTCAGATCCTCTGTCTCCCTCTCTGTCTTCTCCTTCCCCACTTGCACTCTCTCTCAAAAATAGACAAACATTAAAAAAAAAAAATCAGTATGGTGATTGTATCTAAGGGAAAAGAGAAGGAAATTAGATCTGGGAGTGGTGTACAAGGCACTTCAAACTTAATGGTAATGTTCAAAATTAATGGTAAAGGAGAATTGATGGTGTTTGTTATTTTTCACCTATACTTTATGCAAATTTTACAAGTTTTTGTTAAGCTTCAATTAAAAAATTAAGAATTTAGATAGGTAAAGAAATGAAGACGGTGACTAGCAAAAACTCTTGAGAAATCACGCTGGAAATGGCGAGAATGAAATGGAACAACAGTTGGAGAAGAATGTGGGGATAATATTTTGTTGTTGTTGTTAACCTGGTAGGCTCTAGAATTTGTCTATACTTGATAGGAATGATCCAGGACAGTAGGAGCACTAATAATACAGGATAAATTGAGACAGATTCAAAGTAATAATACCCTTAATGAAAACATTGCTCAATGTCTCTATAATATTAGGACTTAGATAAAATTTAGGAAATACTAGGAAATAGTAATGGAGTATTCACTATTATTTATCAGATTATGATTTGTGAATCACTAGTCATTTGTCAGTGGTCTGGAATATTTAGAGGGCAAAAGGAATCAATTTAGCTTATAAATACTTCAGAATTGTGAAATATAAGATTAATTCTGATTTCCACACAAATATCATCTTTTTTTAAGGTTATTTATTTTTGAAAGAAAGAGACAGAGACACAGCACAAGTGGGGGAGGGACAGAGAGAGAGGAAGACAGAGTATTAGAAGCAGGCTCCAGGCTCTGTGCTCTCAGCACAGAGCCCAACATGAGGCTCAAACTCACGAGCCACAAGATCACGACCTGAGCCAAAGTCAGAGCTTAACCAACTGAACCACCCAGGTGCCCCTCATCATTTTCATCTTAATAACTATTATATTCTTCAAAGCTGGGCAGGTGCCCTAGGTCTGTGTTATTCTTTACAAGTCATCTTATCTAAAGTATTTTTAAGTCATTCAAATATTCTTTACATCTGTTAAATCTGCATTCCTTTCATTGTTGTTGCATTATATCTCCAATCAAAAAACTAAATGGTTCTAAGTTGGTTTCCTAAAGCTTAATTAAGGTGTTGATAAAAACAAACATAAATAACTCAGAATAAATGCTAAGCCTAGAGCAAGAACAAGACTCCAATGCAAATGCAATACAAATCTCTGGGTGTGAGAATACCACACAAACCCATAAAAACAAAAATATTACTAGGGCATACAATAGTGAGTATCGAAAAGCTAATTTTGGGGGCTCAGTCAGTTGAGCATCTAACCCTTGATTTTGGCTCAGGTCATGATCTCACAGTTCCTGGAATCGAGCCTAGCTGACAGCATGGAGCTTGCCGGGGAATTCTCTCTCTCTCTCTCTCTCTCTCTCTCTCTCTCTCTCTGCCTCTCACCTGAGCACACATGTGCATGCACACATGCTCTCTCTCTCTCTCAAAATAAATAACCTTTAAAAAAATTAAAGCTAATTTTTTTAAATTATTTTTTTAATGGTTATTTATTTTGAGAGAGAGGGAGGGAGAGGGAGCACATGTGAGCAAGGGAGGGGCAGAGAGAGAAGGAGAGAGAGCATCTGAAGCAGGCTCTGTGCCAACAGCAGAGAGCCCCCCGATGCAGGGCTCAAACTCACAAACCGTAAGATCATGATCTGAGTCAAAGTCAGACGCTTAACCGACTGAGATACCTAGGCACCCCAAAGCTTATATTTTTTAGACTTGTAATTCTTTCACTCTATATTCTTCTGCATGGTTTTCACTTTGAAACTTTATCAAATAATGATGATAGGAAGCCGTGGAAACTTTCATGGCCTATACAAACAAAACATAAAAATGTTTTCGGTAGACCAACAGAATTTTTCCAGAACAAGCACGTAATGCTTTCTTACATGAAACTGAAGATTTTTGTTCCTAAAACAGAAGAGACAAAAACTATAGAGGCACCATTCAGATTCTGTGCTCCTCACTGCAAAAGCATATTAAAAAAAGACAAACTATTGCCTAGAGATTTGTAAAGCCAGCCACACAGATGATAAACATTATGCTGGAAGAGTGAACAGAGTAATTAATTTCCAACATATATTTGCCATATGACACCTTGGGACATCACAGAATTGAAAAGGCATATAATGTAAAAAAGTAACTACCGGGGCTCTGTGTGGCTCAGTCAGTTAAGTGTCCAACATCAACTCAAATCATGATCTCATGGACAGTTCGTGGGTTTGAGCCGTGCATTGGGCTCTGTGATGACAGCTCAGAGCCTGGAGCCTGCTTTGGATTCTGTCTCCCTCTCCCTCTGCCCCTCCTCCACTTGCACGCTGTGTCTCTCTCTCAAAAATAAACAAACATTAAGAAAAAATTTTTTAAAAAGTAACTACTGTCACATTTGCATACAGTAGATATTTTACTTTATTGCTGGATAAATGCATTCATGTGCTAAGTCTGAATCAGCTCTTGGTGTATATGCAATACACATGAGGAAGGGTCACAGACAAATTTTTATGTGTTTATCACTGAAAATCCATGCTACAAAAGATGATATTTTCCCCTATGTAATGATTATTTTGTGAACTCTGTTAGAAACCGAAAAATGTGTGTTGGAATAAGTTCTAAAAGAATTAGTTATCTGTACAGCAAGGAAAAGTCTTGCTAAACAATGACAATAACTCCTAACTGCAAGTTTATACGCTACTTTATTCACAGAAAACAGCTGGTGATTAAAACACATATGCTGGTCATAATTCAATGTTAAAGAAATAGCATAAATGTAAATGCACTCAATTTTTGGGCACAGAGTATACATCTTTTCAGTGTGCTATAGAAAATGAGGCAAAAAAAAAAAAAAAAAAAATGAGGCAAATATAAAAATATTAAAAAACAAAATATAAACACAAATAGTAAATATAACAGAAGTGTTTTTCTCGATAAGTCACATAAAACTTCTATTTCTCAAGCTTTTAAGTATGATAATGCCCATTAACTTAGCAACTGACACAACCCTGAAAATAATCTGCAGTGAGAAATCTCTTCACAATTGGCAGGGTCCATGTTGAATATTCAAAACCAACAGCCACAAACACTTGCTGCCTTCCATCACCAATTATGGGTTTGCTTGGATTTTTCTAATTTAAGAGAAAAAGAGAAAAGAAAAGAATTTGGTTGGAGATAGGATGAATCTACAACACACAACCTATTTACTCATCAGTGAGCTGCAACAGAGATACCCTCAATACTGTAAACAATGTTCATGGATATAAAAATACTGGAATTTTTAGTTTTTAAAAATTATATGAATCATTTTTATACATTTATCTAAAATTAGTAGGTGCCTACCATGCATAATGAATACACAGTGGATAGTATACAGATACTAAAATTTAAGAAGAATTGGTAGAAACATTTATTCCTCCTGTGTAATAATATATAGCTCTTTTAAAATCTTACTTCCAAGTAAACAGTGTATCAGTATATGTCCTGTATATATGTTGTTCCCAAGTCAGCAAAATTTTAGGCACTAAACTTTAGTACCAATACCAAAGTAGATCATGTAAATAATTTAAATATAAAAATAAGTAATTTAAATTAGCTAAATTTTGAAGCACAGTAAAAAAAGAAGTTATAGTGGGTATGGTAGGTTTTCAAAATATGGTTCTACTATAAGACATTGTTTAATAATGAAAGCATGAACTTTTAAGTGCTGTTTTAGGAGCTTCCAATATTATATTCATCTGTTTCCTTGTAAGCTCGAATATAATATAGTATCAGAAATCGATACATATTTTCACATACTACAGTAATCTGTTCAAAACTAATTTTAAAAACAGCATTTAAGTAACATATGAGGTGTATACTACTAAAAAATGTTTTTAGTTGATTTGATAAAAGGAACCCAAGACTATGCCTTCATATAAATTCAACTTTGTGGTTAAAAAACTGAATCCTGATAAAAGTTTCTGTTTGAATATGTTTGTAAGTCCAACATGCTTTACAGAGCTCTGCAAAACCACCAACACCACAGTGAAACATCAGCAGTACAACCAGGAGATGTTATCAGGGTCAATTACGTCAATGAGGTTTTATTTCATTGTTCCCTATGTAGCCAAAAAGAAAAACATATATGTGCCTTAAGTCAAACTTACATTACTGTTGTACTTATGTGAAATTTAAAAAGTATTATGGTACAGCTGTGAATTAACTGTTACAATACCTTTTATTCTTTTATTTCTTAGTGATATTTTACTTGCGCTTTGTGTATAAATCTATCCTAATGAAATTGGCTGAATTTCAGTATTCCCAAGTTTTTCTGTATCTATGCTTTCCAACTCAGACCCAGTAAAGAACCCATTTAACTCTGTGATTGAGTTTACTGAACATAAGCCAAAAACATAAATGGATAGCCAAAGCGTTAAACTAACTAAAACTGTACTAAGTCCAACGTGCAAAGACAGTATCCTTGACCCCTGTATGACAAAGAAGGGCCCCGGTCAGAAAACCTGAGAAGCAGGAAAAGGGGTAGGGGTGTGTGTGTGTGTGTGTGTAGGGCAGGTGGTGGGAGGACTAGTATTAGAAACTAATCTCATTCACTACCCCTACTAAGCAATCAAATAATATGATTATGTTCAGGGTAACTTAGACTATATGCTATATCCCAGCACTATGTTAGGCACTTAATACCTATTGTCTCCTTTAATCTCTACTAGAATTCTCTGTGGTAAGCCTTTTTTCCCCATTTTACAGATGATACAACAGAGACTAAGAAAGGTTAAGTAACCTGCCCAAAGTCACATGACTAGTAAGTGGCAGAGACAGAAACTAGATTCAACTCTAACTCCAAAGCTTTAAGGATTTTTAACCACAATGCCACATCATCTTAGAATTATCATCATTTACTAAATGCTGTTATGTCCTAACAATGTGGCAGGCACTTGGCAGCCATGTAAAATCACAACAATTTTTTGCAAGTAACCCCATTTTCTATACGGAAAAGTTGAGGCTTGGTGATCATACTAATACTTCGGCATTTGCCTCCCAGATTCCTTCTTTGCCCTTCCCTTGACCCTGGGGAGGCTGAACTCCCATGCAGCTGGTTTCTGCTTTGGCTGGGAGCCACCAGCAGGGAACTGGGGTCTTAGAGGAAAGAGAAATCAAAGTCATTTCTTTTCTGCTGCCTACATACCACTGTGTCCCCCCCCCCCCCATGACTATAGCTCTTACCAGATGGTCTTCCCTTCTGAAAACCCCATTTCCACCCTGTTCCTCCGGCCCCAGGTAACAGCTTTCCATAGTTGCTAGTCTCTAGCTGATGAACCATCCCTTGTCCATTCTTTTAACCCTGCTCATTCTCTCAAAGTAGATTCCTCATTAACATCTTTTTATTTGAACCACCCTGGCATGAATTCTATTTCTGCACCCCTGAATATACAGGGATGTTGTAACTAAGTTCACGTCGGCTAGTAAATCACAGAGCTAGAATCTGTACTCAAATTTTATCTCCCTCCAATTTCATTCCCTTTCCACTATGCTAAAAGGATAATTATTCGTGCTTTTATTAAACCTTTCCAAAAATGAAGAGTATCTACCTACACCTTGTTTTTCTTGATCAAATTACCCTAATATCTGATCCCATCTTCCCTATGCTTCATACAGTTACTACAGATGCACTCTCTTGAGCTCTACCCAATGGCCAGTTTTTCCATAAACATACTCGATCCAATACCAGGTGCCCACTTGAAGATATGTCACCAGCAACTCTTTCCCTCTCTCCTACAACATCATCTCCTCCCTCTACAAAATCATTCTGATTAGACTACAAACATGCTGCAATTTCTCACATACAAATACCTTCTCTCAGGATCACTTACAGCCAGCCAATGCCTCATTTCTCTGCTCTCCTTAATAGCAAAATCCCTCAAAAGAGTGAGGCTTACCCGTTGTTTCCAATTCCTCTCCTATAATTCTCTCTTGAGAACACTGATCTAGCTATACCGGTTTATTTACTGGTCCATGAACATGCCAAGTGAGTCCCAATAAAATTCATTCCCCTTTCCTTTTTCTTAATAAATTCAAAAATAAATAAATTACATAATACTGTATTATAAGGTGTGATTTTCTGAAGCTGAACTGATAATTCAGATTTTATAAAGTAGCACCTAAAATACAAGTTTCTTTCTTTCTTTTTTTTCCCTGTCAGGAGTATAAACTCTGAAACAAAGATATTTTAAGGGACTGGATAAACATAGGTTGAGCAAGCAAAATACAAAAGTACTGAAGTCATGCACTGTTTGAAATACACAGAGCTTTCTTTAATCGGTGAAAGTACCGATTACTTAAATCTCTATGTCCTATTGACAAACTAATAAACATTTAAAATTTTTGTCCACTAGCTCTTAGGAGACCATTTTGCTTTTATCATTTGATGTTCTGAAATGCACTATGACACCTTTTTTAAATTTAAGTTACATAACCATTCCACAGACCACGGTCTAATTACTGTGGTAAAGAAATTCAAGCACAGAGTACCATTTTTTAAAAATATTTATTTATTTTTGAGAGAGAGCAATTGGGGGAGGGACAGAGAGAGAATGAGATAGAAAATCCAAAACAGGCTCCTGAGAGGTCCTGACATGGGGCTCAAACTCACAAACCATGAGATCATGACCTGAGCTGAAATCAAGAGTCAGACACTTAACTGAGCCACCTAGGCATCCCCAGAGAACCATTTTCTAAGTATAATATGTAATAGCTTCTATTCCACCAGTATTGTTAATCTCTTATTCTCTCTAGATGTTTTCAAAGTTTTACCTACCTACTCCTCTTCCAGACCTCCTATGCCTTTCTGGATACATATTTTGGTGTATGCCTCAGCTGCTTTCTCTGGCCTATGATTGAATAAAATTTTATCTCCCTCCCTGACACAGATTCTACATTCCCACCAAAGAATATATATTCTGGGGATAATATAGTAAAAATAACTGAAAAAATAGGAACTGTAAACCTTTAAAGAAAATAATTTCTATTTTCCCCCTACCGTGAATAAATAAAATGTTTTCCTTTTAAGTTACAATATAATTTTTAGTATAATTTAAGCACATAAGGGGATTAAACTAATAATAGCTAATATTTTTTAAAACCTTACTAAAACAGAGATACCTGGCTGGCTCAGTCAGTTAAGCATCCAACTCTCGATTTTGGCTCAGGTCGCAATCCCAGAGTTGTGGAATCAAGCCCTCCATTGGGCTCTGCACTAACAGCACAGAGCCTGCTTGGGATTCTCTCTCTCCCTCTGTCTCTGTGCCCTTCCCCCCCACTTGCATGCGCATTCTCTCTCTCTCTCTCTCCCTCTCTCTCTCTCTCTCTCAAAATAAAGAAATAAAAAACTCTTAAAAAACCTTACTAAAACACTTGAATTCAGGATTGCATAAAGGATATCCTAATAAATATTCTAGAATTATAAGCATGGCTTATGAACAAGATCAAAAGGGGAAAAATGGTTCCTCACTTCAATAACAAAAATATGCTACAAACTTGATTCTGGGTCTGGAAAGAAAATCAGGAGATCAGAAGGTCTCCGGTGATATCAACCTAAGATGGTGGTCTTACAACCAAATCTAAGGACACCCTCATCTCTACATACAATAAGTATGAAGATGCCAGAGCCCAGGCTCTCAGACACTATACTATACTTCTTCCCACCTACTTACGACTCAAGCAGAAGAGTCTGGGTTGCTTTTTTTCCTCTCAATCAACTCTAGACAGCTCACACAACTAAAAGATCCACAAACTGCAGACATTCAAGTAAAAGAAAGAAACTAGCTGGTCCTAGATAGGCATACCCTCTAACAAAGAAAATACAACATATATTTCTCTTCTGATTGCCCTTTAAAGTTTACCTAGGGACAGATAAATTATAGTTTAAACTTAAGAATGATGAGCCAACCAAAGACACAAGCAGTACTGGTGAAATAGTTACATATATGTATTGAGGAAAAAATTAAAAATAACACAGCAGAGATGCAAAATCTCTGCTGGAAGACCCTTTGCTTGGGAATTCTGCTCTTTGGCCCTTTTGTATCTATGTCTCATGTATGTGTTTACAGAGACACATAACCTTTGTATTCCCAAATAATACAACGGAGAATCCTAATGGTATCTTACCATGGGCAGAGATTATATTTCATTATCAATTTGTAATCTCTGCCTCAAAAGGAGTACTTGAAGAGGACTGGAATAATCTTTTAGGAAAAAACTAGAAATTCCCCTTCAAAGGCTCAACTTTAGGCTTTGCTATCGCTCTGCAGTCTACCCACCCTACCCTGTCTTTGATCACTAAAACTACTATCAATGCCAGCTATGGGCCACCATTCTGGCTGAAGTTGGACAGAGGGTGGGAAATTCATGTAGGTAATATCTAAATATTGTTTGGGTCATGCATTTGAAAGAGAACAAATGATCGGTCTTTTAGTGTCTTCAGATTTGTCATTGCACTAAAATAAAACCTACTTAAGTAAAACCTACTTAAAAGACGAGAGGCACCATATGCAAACCATATGGTCTGGCAAACTGTATGCAACAAAAGAAAATGAAAACGTGTATGTTCACTATGTTAGGCACGCTGTTGGGAGCTTTATATACATTATTACATTCAACCTTCATATTCGTTTGGTGAGCAGTATTTTTTAATGTGTAATAAAACTTAGATTAAATAACTTGTTGGATGAATAAGTGACTCGTTTAAAAAATTCCTCTCTCGGGGCGCCTGGGTGGCTCAGTTGGTTAAGCGGCCGACTTCGGCTCAGGTCACGATCTCACAGTCCGTGAGTTCAAGCCCCGCGTCGGGCTCTGTGCTGACTGCTCAGAGCCTGGAGCCTGTTTCAGATTCTGTGTCTCCCTCTCTCTCTGACCCTCCCCCGTTCATGCTCTGTCTCTCTCTGTCTCAAAAATAAACGTTAAAAAAAAATTTTTTTTTAAATAAAATAAAAAAAATAATAAATAATTCCTCTCTCTTCTTTCCCTTATCAATCTAATTAATCTAGATATTTCTGACTTTCTGTCATCACTATATTTTTACATTTTTATTATATCAAACCTGAATGACTTTTAACAGCCTCCAATCAATTTTCCTCTCTTACAATTACATCCACATTATACAATAAAATCAATCTTCAAAGCCATTTGTACCATATTACTATCCTATTATAAATATTGAGAGTATATTTCAGCTAAAGGGAATTTAGAACTCAACAATTCCAATCTTTTCATTCTACAGATAAAGAAAACAAATATCAGAGTAACTAAGTTATTTTCCTTATCTTTCTTACCTCTGTGCCTAACTTCATTCAACAACAACAAAAATCCACCTGTAGGCAGACCTTTGAGTTAAAAAAAAAAAAAAAGGAACTATTTAGTTTTAAGTGAGACAAGCCATCTGCAAAGAAAATACAAACACCTCTCTCCCTCTCTCTGATTACCTTTTATAACTCTACCAACTCATCTTTCCAACTATACTCACATCTGATTATCTCCCCAAACCAACGTGGAGGAGAGTAGATCTAGAAACAAAAATCTGCTTACCACTTTCTACATCTGACTTAAACCTTATTTTTCTTGGTTTTATTTTCTACTTCCTATTTCTTAATCTCAGTCAATGTATCTGACCTCTGAAACAGAAGAAACACTTAAAGGCCACAGTAAAAGTATTCTTTAAACAATAAAGCTTCTTGGAAGCAACAATTGCAAGCTAATTTAAAAAATTAATAATCCAAAATAGATTATTCAATATGAACAAGCACATTGCCAGTATGGTAAAGATTCAAGATCAGAAACAGAGAACTCTGATTCTGCCAATGGCTACATCTCCAAAGTATAAAGACATTTCATAAAAAAATGACTATATTGGAAAGTAGCACAGATATATTTAAGAATATTTCTTTCAGGGCACCTTGGTGGCTCAGTTGGTTAAGCATCCGACTTCAATTCAGGTCATGATCTCGCAGTTCATGAGTTCGACCCCTGCATCAGGCTCTCTTCTGCCAGCACTGAGCCAGCTTTGGATCCTCTGTCCTCCTCTCTCTCTCTACCCCTTCCCTGCTCATGCACATGTGCACTCTCTCTCTCTCAAAAATAAATGAACGTTTAAAAAAAATTTTTAGAAAGAATATTTTCTTGTTACTTGGGTGAAATCAAACAACTTTACAGGCATAAAATTTTAAATAGTAATTGTTATTATTAATAATTTTAACAGAGATAATATTTACTAGGCCCTATCTGCCTTTATTTTATAACTGAATGTTAAATGTAGGAGATAAAGATATTAAAGAAAATTGTAATTAACCAAAATAGAAATTTGAAAATCAATGTACAGTAATAAAATTATTCTTTTTGCATTTAAAAAGAAAATTTACTATTTTTATTTGGGATTTTTATTGGTGAGATAGAAATTATTCAAGTTGCCAGCAATATCTGTTTGACACTACTGGACATTAGTTGAGTAAATAAGTTTTGTCATGGTAACCGAGCTTAAAATTAAGCAAAGAAACTAGCCCCATAGTGACTTGATATGAAAATGAAAATAGAATTTCTAGTCTATATATTAAAAAAAAACATATCTCCAAGGATCATCATAGTAAATCCTAAATTTGCACAACAAAATGTACTTGCATAAGCAAAATGACTTTTTTTAAATTTTTTTTTTAATGTTTATTTATTTTTGAGAGCAACAGAGACAGAATGCAAGTGGGTTAGGGGCAGAGAGAGAGAGAGAGAGACACAGAATCCGAAGCAGGCTCCAGGCTCTGAGCTGTCAGCACAGAGCCCGACATGGGGCTCAAACTCATAGACCGTGAGATCATGACCTGAGCCGAAGTCGGACGCTCAGCCAACTGAGCCACCCAGGCGCCCCCGCAAAATGACTTTTTAAATAATTTTTAACTAGAGATAAATGTTAACACTACATTTTAAGAAAAACATCAGCATGTTGGAGACCACTAAACACTAATTTTCCATGTATAAAATACTAAACATCGGAGAATTATTTAACATGAATTTTTATTAGAATGTTACAAGGATCAGCTAAAGAAACTGGCAGATCAAAAGCAAGCCTCAATTAACTCTATATAAACTGAGATCCTATATAAACTGAGAGCAACTGCCAACTGTTCAGTGTAGAATAAATGTATCTTCCCAAACATCAAACTTTCTGATAGTGCTGCACATGGAGTTACCATTAGTAGCTGCAACTGGCATAAAAAAGGAAACCAGATAGTTATATTAAGATCTGCCAATGATCAATACAGTCAAATTTTTAAAATGTTTCTGTTTTTAACTTGATAGACTTTTTTCCCCCCTAAATCAACAGCGGCTCATTCATTAGGGGACAAAAGCACACCAACCAACCTAGTGTTTTGCTGAGATTAGTGAGGCTAGCACAGTGACAAACTGTGCTAATTCTTGACAACAAAGCCATTAAAAAATAAACCAACCTAGCTTTTTTGGTATGCTGATGGTTAATGAGGATAGCTAAATAAACCATTAGGCTGGCAACATGTATGTCAGCATAGGCACTGTTTACTAATTCACCAATTATGAATACAAATCAGACACAAATTATGTACCTTCAGTCTCTAGGAGAACAAGGTCTGATTTGTTCCTAACTATGATCCCAACATCTAGCAAAGTGAGTACCTAGCGCGTATTATCAGTTGCTTAATAAATAACTTACAGAATGAATTAACCTACAAATATCACTTGTTACATTTTATAAATCCGAAATTTTGGCTATGGAATCTATCAATACTACTAATAGCTAACATTTATAGAACATTATATGCTGTTACCACACTTAAGACCTGTTGTTTTTACAGTTAACTATGGCCGAGAGACATTAAGTAAGTTGCCCAAGTTTACATGGCAAGTTAGTGACAGAGCCAGAATTCAAACTGTGGCCTTTCTGACTGCAAAATCCTGAATTTTAATGACAATATTATACTGGAATGTTCGCATTTCATCATTATGCTGAGAATCTCTGCTCATAAGAGTCTCTTTCACCCTATAGAAAAGACCAGTTTACAAAAATATGAAAACGATGAACTTTCAAATGATAAATACTTGTAATACATCATTTACCTTCCTGGCTTTTAGTACTTGGTCTCCTGCTAAAGGTGAGTTCTTAACCACTTAAAACAACATCTGTTTCTATTAGAGAGTAGGACAACTTTATAAATGTAGTGAAAGAGTGGCCTACAATTTAGAATACCAAGGACTGGACTTTTTTAAGTTTACTTGAGAGAGAGAGTTTGTGTGCACAAGCAGGGAAGGAGCAGAGAGAGAGAAAATCCCAAACAGGCTCTGCGCTGTCAGCACGGAGCTCCGTCTTATGAACCATGAGATCGTGACATGAGCCGAAATCGAGGCTTAACCGAGCCACCTGTGCACCCAAGACTGAACTACTTTTGTTCCAGATGTCAGGAGAGAAAAGAATGCACTGCCTTAAATTTATTGTGAAGATAAAATAAGAATGAACTTTATAAAATGTAAAGCATGACAGGGGCGCCTGGGTGGCTCAGTCAGTTAAGCATCCGACTTCGGCTCAGGTCATGATCTCACAGTTTGTGAGTTCAAGCCCCACGTTAGGCTCTGTGCTGACAGCTCAGAGCCTGGAGCCTGTTTCGGATTCTGTCTGTCTGTCTGTCTCTCTCTCTCTCTGCCCCTCCCCCATTTGTGCGTGCACACACACGCTCTCTTAAAAACATTAAAAAAAAAAAGGTAAAGCATCACCTAATGTTCACAAAATGTTTTATGTGTTGATATGCTTTTGTCTAAAATACGCGCTGTCTGGATTGCTCACACTTAGTATAGGTTAGCGTGTATTATTG
>NW_026058468.1:0-31863 GCF_023721935.1 Panthera uncia
TTAGTGAGTATATTGGATAATTTCAGAGTCTGTTACATGGAGTAGCTGGCCCTGGGGGGTGCTGTAAAAAGAAAAGAGATTGTCCTTCTCAGTAATAATGGAAGAACATAGTGTGGACGCTGAGACTTCTCTCCCTGGTTTTGCCATCAGCTGATTCAACAATGGTTGGATCAACATTTTCCACATTTCCACTCATCAACCCTTACTCTCAAGTTACAAATAATTAGCCACTAAATGATCTTAGGAAACAAAAAGCAGAAGCATCCAGTTTTAATGTCCAATTGCAAGAATATGATGCTGACGTGTTCTAAAATACCAGAAACATTTAGGTATTTTGGAAACAGCGAACAAAACACATTGTTGCCACCCCTTATTTACATCTTCACGCAACCCCCCCCCCAAATTGCTATTAAAAAGTCATTTGTTTCCTTCTGTGTATTTCTTGTGATCACTCACCTCGGTCTTGGTTCCGACGACGTTTCCAGTATAATAAGATTGAGATTAAGACCAGGAGAATGACCAGGGAAACAATACTTAACAATAGTGGAACTGAAAACCAAAAGCCTATAGATGTTGAGGGGGGAAAAAGGAGACACAAAGTCATAAGAAGCTGTTGAGGCAAAAAAGGATAGAGAAACAGTTGTGATTAGTTTTTCCTAGAACTGAGTTTAAAATGAAAACTACCCTTAAATATATACCTATTGAAGTTTACATTCATGGCTTTATATTATTTCGATAGCATTTAGTTAACAATAATCTAACCACACGGTTTATGTGGTTGCTATCTCTGAAGACCTTTGAATGTGTGGTTTCATTTAGTCCTCAAAACAGCCCAAGAGTTAGGTATTATTATTATTATCTCACATATACAAAAAACAATAGAACAAAAAACTGAGGCTGAGAGAAGTTAAGCAAGCCCAGAATCAGAGTAGTAAGCAGCAGAACCAGGGCTCGGTCAGAGCTTGGTTTGCCTCTAAAGTGCATATTCTTTGCCTTACGGTCTGTGAAAGTCATATATTTATTGAGGGCACTTTGGAAAATACAGAGTAATAGAAAGAAAAAAAAATCATGCATCTCATGATTCCGATCCCAGGAGTAACTCATCTCAATGCTTTTACTGTATGTCTTCTAATCTGCATCTTTGTTATTAAAGCTCTTTCCACCGGCCAACAAACAAAGTTCCTCAGCATCACTCTGCAATACAAAGACGGGAGGAAGAGCCTCCTGATTTGGGAGTTTCCAGCATCTTCCCCATACCTCCGTAAAGGGATTTGTTACATCATAATTGAATCTGGCACCTTCAGACAGAGATGTGTCTAAGTTCAACAGTTTCTGTGCTTGACACATGCTCGAAGCACGGGAGACTTTTAGTAAGCGTTCGCAGAACAAACAAACATTACAGAGATGATGTTCACACATTATACATGACATAAGTCGATTTTAGCATTCTTGGGAAAGAAGACCAGTTCCTTTTCAACTTCTTGTTTTTCAGGGAAATTGACCCTTTGCCTTGGCTGAAAATGAGGATCTCTTCACAAGTATCCAAATCTAACACTGCATATCTTTTGACCAAATTTACCTAAATGTCGACTTTTTGATTCGTCTGTTTTTTACAAGGACCCCAAAAATGACTACAGGAAATTTTGCTTAGAGGCCACCACGCCAGTAAGGCATACACAGGAAAAAGTTTTTCCAAGCTCTGTTGCTTAAAATCCTCCCTGAAAAAAAAAAATCAAAACCCATCAATACCTTTTCAGGAGGCTTATTACAGACAGCCTCATCCAGAGTTGGTGCCTCAGAACCACAGAGAGAAAGAAAACCGTGACTATTCGCAAAGTGTCTTGCCTCTAAAATGGCCACTCCCTTCATTCTCCCACCCATAACCTTTACTTCTTGTATCCATGAGACCCAGAGATAGCAGTTTAGAGAAAAACACAAGAAAGCAAAAGGGGTTTTGAACAGGAGGCAGTTTGTTTCAAAGGGGTGAGGAAAACACCTTCCGATAGGTCTCTTTCTTAAAGCCTCTGTTGCCCCTTTTCCACAGTGTAGATTACCAAAGCCTTTATTGGAGAGGTCACTTCTTCCAGGAAATCTCCTTGATCCCTCCAGATTGAGCTGATGTCCCTCCTCCCTGCCCTCAATCCTCTCAGGGTGCACTGTAGCTTTCTTATTGAAGCATTTAACACGCAGTTTTGTAACTGCCCATTCTGTATTCCCAGCAAACCAGAAGCTTTCTGAGCAAAGGGACTGAGCCTTGCTTGCTGTCACATTTCAACAGTCCCAAAGCCTGGCACAGAACAGATACTCAGTAAATGTCAGCAGTGTGGAAAAATAAATGAATGGATGGATCTCAGCAAAAGCATTTGGTATGTGGGCAACATACCACATTTACCAAAGTAAGATTGGCTTTATTGGCTTCCTCAACCCTGTTTTTCTTTCCCCACTTATGCCATTCTCTCTCTTACTAGCTCCTTTGCTAAGAAACCAACAGGCTCGCAAAACATTCACCACCTTCCAGGTGTGTGACACATCTTTGCCCACCTTCTCTTACCTTTGTCCAAAGTTTGCCTGACGCTGGTCATAGTCCCCAGGTGTAGCACCTGGCAGATTACCTCCTTCCCCACCTGGCTCTTGGGGTCTTTGACCTGGAGGACACTCGTGACAGACGTGGTCCCATTGGGGTGTGAGAGAATCTCAGTACTGTTTTCAATCCCTGACCCAGAGACCTTCCAGGAGATCACAGGGGCTGGGCGGGCATTGGCAGAGCAAGTGATATTTACGTGGTCTTCGAAAAATGTATAGTGAAGGAACACTGTGGGCTGTACTGGGACAAAAAAAAAATGATGGTCTGCCATCAGTTAAGCACCACATTCTCCTCAGAGGATGAAGGAAGATCTGTACAGAAAGACACTGGGGGCTCAAGACATAAGATGGCACATCCAACCCAAACTGGGGCATCTCAGTTCTTCCTGTGTCTAATTCTCTGGCCGGCAGGATGGAAACTGGCCTAGTACAACCCTGCAACAAGAAAAATCCTCTCTGTCGTTTCTCTGCAGGGGAATTAGCTGAATGGATAAAGGGCATCTTCTTTCCCATACAGTCCAGAGCTTAATTATTCTGTTCTCTTTTTCCACGGGCAATGCAGCACCTCTGCCTTCTTCTGGGTATCCCTCTCATAGTCTGACAATAGTCACCAATCAGCACTTCCATACAGGTAGCTTGCACTTCTCAGAAGTACCAGGGCAGTTTCAGAACAGAGAGCCCGTAGAGGGGCTGCTGCTTAGGCATGGCCTTTCTCTGCTTGGAGCTGGACCAGGGAATGAGATGCATGGAGGAGACTTGGAAAGTCCCTGCTTGGAATATCCATAAAAAATGTAAATTAGAAATTCACATGCCCATAACTAGAAAATCACAGAATGACAGTTGGAAAGACCTTGGAGATCACCTGAATGGAGTTAAAACAACTAGTTAATGAGAAAAGGATATTATTTTAGTCCAGCTGTAATCCTGTTCCCTTCCAAAAGTCCCTTGACTGATGAATTCATTGCCATCGTATATTTTTCAATGTGCAGTTTATCTCTGCTGAGCAAATGCAGTTTTGCTTTCCTGTGGTTGCTTCAGAGCCCTCAAGATAATTAAAGGGCAGTAACTAAATGAAAGCCTGGTCTGTGCTTAGAGGTTCAAGAGGTGGGAGGGTGACAGTGGGCTGGAGGAAATGGGGCCAAAGGGCTGTGGCTTTTTCCAAAGAGTACCCAGATACTAATGTCAAGGGGCACTGGGGGAAGACAGATAAAAGTGAGGGAAGATGAGTAGGGTTGACATGGTGAGACTGGGTGGCAAGGTGCTCTGGTATATCCAAGGATGACTTAGATGAAGGCTGTAAGGTGTAGCTGGAAAGGGTCAGAATGGAAAAGAATGGGGTTACTACCCGGAAGACTCAGGGGAGTGTGGTTTTCAGGCAAAAACTATTACAAAATATTAAGGGTAAAGTATAGGGGGGAGAAGAAGAAGAAGAAGAAGAAGAAGAAGAAGAAGAAGAAGAAGGAAGAGGAGGAGAAGAAGGAAGAAGGAGGAAGAGGGAAGAAGGAGGAAGAAGGAGGAGGAGGAGGAGGTGAGGAAGAGGAGGAAGAAGTGGAAGGGAGAGGAGAAGGAGGAGGATGGAGGGAGAAGGGGAACAAGAAAAAGTAACAGAAATGAGAATGACACAAGAAGGAAAAAGATGAAAAGTGATGAGGAAGGGGGAAGGAAGGAAGGAAGGAAGGAAGGAAGGAAGGAAGAAGGGAAGGAGGAGAGAGAAAAAAGGAAAGGAAAGAAGGAAGAAAGATTGGAGGCGAGGGGAGAGGAAAAAAGGGTACAAAGAGACAGAACAGAAGACATAGAATCAAGAAGAAAATCTGACATAAGATTCTGCAGAGGATTCATTGTAGGCAAAAATAAGTGAAATATATATATATATATATATATATATATTTTTTTTTTTTTTTGGTGTTGCCATATGTCCCTTGCACTCTTGTCTACTGAGCATCCTCTTACCCCAGGTCCAATATTCTTAGTTCAAACTCTCACTTTAACATTCCTGATAACTATGTCTAAATTTGTCTTTTCCCTTCTAAACCTACCACCAACTGTGCTATGCTCCAAAGTTATGCCTCATTCCCACTTCTAAATTCTTGATCTCAGTTATGTGTCAAAGGAGAGGAATCTTGTCAAACTAACCCTATTGGATTGTAAAAGAATGCTTATTATCCAGTTAAATCTCTAGTTGGCCTCAGGTATGAAAGGCCTCTATGGTACATCCCCTTTCAATCCCAAGAGAACTACATTAAGCCAAAATGAGAGGTACCACATAACTGGCTTCAGGTTATCCCAATCTGGCTCTTTCCTTAGATCCAAAAATGTTTATGCTGTTAGGGACTTTACAGATAATCTATTTTATACTTATTGTGTAGATAAAAAAAACTCTGCTTCAGAGAGTGGACGGGACTCTTTCAGGGTCACATGATTGCTAATGGCAAAGCCAGGTCCGAATCATATCACTACTTAGGAGAACCCCATTATCCTCACCATCGTCCTTAATTTACCCTTGCTGACAACACAATTCCTCAGAGCAAAGAGAACTCCAGGCAGAGATTCAATGTGGCCCCACGAACTCTTCCAATAACCATAACTATGTTATGGTAGACATGAGAGGCTAAGTATCTTCTCATAAACCTTTCTGAGGTTAAGATCCTGAAAAATTAGGCACCACCACCATGTTCCAAACATTCTTGAAAACAACATTTCTAGCCAGAGACAATGTATTATCGGAGATTCTCACCAGAGAGGGTGAGGCAGGCTTTTCCTGAGATCTTCCCGGAACCAAAAGTATTGAAGAGGCACTTGTAACACCCTTCATCCTCCAGGGTGGTATTCCAGAACGTAATGGTTGAGTTCTTGAGTTCCAGCTGGGTGATGTTTATCTTGTCCTTATAGGCAGGCTGGACTACAACCCCATGGTTCTTGCTGAAGGTGACCATGTTTTCTGGGCTTACAGCCTTGATTTTCTGCCATGTCACAATCAAGACTTCCTCGGAATTTTGCAGAGAGCATCTTAAGGAAGCAGGTGTGTTCAGCAGCTCTTCTTCATCTTGGGTCACCACTTTTATCATAGAATCATAAAAGAACATTTATATTTTAAAATTTAATACATACAAGTACACATTTTTCTGATTAAAAATGCATGTTCAAAGTTAAATATAGAAAACATAGGGGAAAATGCTGGAGGAAAGGGGATAGTGGAGAAGAAGGGGGATCTGGATTTTCCTTGTCCTTCAAACATAGCCTTATTGAGGTCAGAATACTTGGAACACCCAGGAACTAGATCTGCGGAGCGACAGAAGGATCTCCATGGTTGGAAGGAGACAGCCTGGCAGGATGCATGTGTGTGTGAGTTGTGGGAGATAAAATAGTGCTGTTATGGAGAAGTGGGAACCCCTTCTGTGAAGAGACAAAAGGGAAACAAAGAGGGGTTGTGAAAGCACAGCAGTGAGTTAGCACAAGAGGAAAACCTCTCTGGACCATGGACTAGGGAGCGAAAAGTACTGAGTGTACTAGTTTGTTTTTTCAGTCTTTGGAGGTGAAACTCTCAGGTTCTGGAAGTGCACGAGTTTCTTTGGAGCAGAGCTGTGGCACGCAATCCTGGGGAGGAGGGAGCTGGTCCCAGAGTGCACAGCATGATGTAGTGATCTTTGGGGCACAATGGAAAAGAACAATCCCCTTCCTGGACTACTTTAGAAAGAGAGTTTATTGCCTCCTCAAGGACAAAAGACCCCGCAGGTGTGAGCCAAAGGTCTTTCATCAGCCAGGTGGAAAGGCTCTACTCTGGAGCAGGAGAGCAAATCACTGTCACGCCAGTCCTTTAAGACTTTGGGTTTTGAATCCCAACTGAGTGCCAAGGAGAAGGCACAGAATTGTGGCGCAGGGCAAGCTGACCACCCTCGCTATTCTGTGAGGACTGCCTGAACAGCGTGGGTTGAGATCCCTAGTTGAGATCCCAATCTGAGACCCCTAGATTGGGAGTACATCCTTTTTTCCCCCCTAACAACAATGCGGTGGGACTTCAGAGAGCAGCACAGCTGCCCCCAGTGGAGGCTGGACACACTTACACCTAACCCCTCCTTTCCATGCCTAGCAACTGCTTATTTACTGAAACAAGACTGACCCAACACAGCCGGCCTTGCCTCCAGACCAGCACAGCCACCCCCCAAACACACACCAACAGACAACTCTGGGTTTCTTTTTTCATTTTTTTCATCCCTCTTCTTTTTTTCTTTTGGAATCAGGCTCAGACTTTCTGATTTGTTTTTTGTCATTTCTTATTACATATTTTTTATTTGTTTTTTTAAATCCTTTTCTTTTTCCTTCTGCTTTCCCCCCCCCCCCCAATTTCTTTTCCTTTCACTTTCCTTGGAATCGGCCTTATAGGTTTTGATATTCTATTTGGTTTTCCTTTCTCCCCTTTCTTTTTTCTCTTTTAATGGGATCCGGCTCCCCTCCCCTTCCTTTCTTCCCCCAGGGTTACTTCAACAAACAAATCAAAGCATACCTAGTTAAAGGTCCAAACACTCCCCACTACAAGCAAGGAGGAGCTCTGCGGAGGACTGACCAGTGGCACAAAGCAGCCAAAATGCAAGAGCAGAGTACACTCAACAAAACACCAGAAATACTTCCTGGAGTGCCAGGCCCTCAACAGTGTATGACCCTTTTTTAATATAGCATTACTCTTAGGTATAGGACACATAATATGCTTTTAAAATACACAAAAGACAGAAACTTAGCCAAAATGACAAGATGGAGGAATTCTCTCCAAAGGAAAGATCAAGAAGAAATCACAGCTAGAGACTTGCTCCAAACAGATATAAACAATATAAATATATTCAGAACAACAGTCATAAGCCTAATAGCTGGGCTTGAAAAAAGCATAGAAAACACCAGAGAAACCCTTGCTGTAGAGATCAAAGACCTGAGAACTCGCCGAGATGAATTTTAAAGAATGCTATGGATGAGACACAAAATAAACTAGATACAGTGACAGTGAGGACCGAAGAGGACCGAAGAGGACCGAAGGACTTCTATTTCTAGGTGAAATAGAAGATAAAATGATGGAATATAATGAAGCTGAAAAAGAGGGAAAGGAAATTACTAGACCATGAGGGGAGAATTAAAGAACTAAGTGATTCTATAAAATGAAATAATATCCATATCATTGAGTCCCAGAAGAAGAAGAGCAAGAAAAGGGGCAAAGGCTTATTTAAATAAATTATAGCTGAGAACTTTCCTAATCTGGGGAAGGAAACAGGCATCCAAGTCCAAGAGGCACAGAGAACTCCCTTCAAAATCAACAAAAACTGGTCAACCCCATGACATATCATAAAGTAACTTGCAAAATACAAAGGCAAAGAAAGAATTCTGAAAGCAGCTAGGGACAAAAGGTCCTTAACCTACGAGGGTGGACACATAAGGTTAGAGGCAGACCTGTCCACTGAAACTTGACAGACCAGAAGAGAATGGCAGGAAATAGTCAATGTGCTGAATAAGAAAAATATGCAGTCAAGAATCCTTTATCCAATGAGGCTGTCATTCAGAATAGAAGGAGAGATAAAGTTTCCCAGGCAAACAAAAACTAAGGGAAATTGTGACCACTAAACCAGTCCAGCAAAAATTCTAAGGGGGACTCTCTGAGTAGAAAGCAGCAAAGACTACAAAGGACCAGAGAACATTACCAGAAACACAAAATCTACAGGTAACACAATGGTGCTAAGTTCGTATCTTTCAATAAGCACTCCGAATGTAAATGAATTAAATGTCCTACTATAAAGACATAGAGTATCAGAATGGATTAAAAAAAAAAAAACAAAAAAAAAACAAGATACATCTATATGCTGCCTACAACAGACTCATTTTAGACCTGAGGACACCTGCAGATTGAAAGTGAGGGGATGGAGGGGCGCCTGGGTGTCTCAGTCAGTTGAGCATCTGACTTTAGCTTGGGTCATAATCTCACAGTTGTGAGTTTGAGCCCCACATCAGGCTTTGTGCTGATAGTGCACAGTTTGCTTCAATTCTCTGTCTCCCTCTCTCTCTGCCTCTCCCTTGCTTGCCCTCTCTCTCAAAAATAAATAAACATTAAAAAATTAAAAAAAAAAAGAAAGTGAAGAGATGGAGAACCATTTATCATGCCAATGGATATCAAAAGAAAGCCAGAGTACCACACTTATAACAGACCAACTAGATTTTAAAACAAAGACTGTAACAAGACATGAAGAAGGTCATTATATTATATTTAAGGGGTATATCCATCAAGAAGAGCTAACAATTGTAGCACCCAACATAAAAGCACCCAAATATATAAATCAATTAATCACAACCTAAGCAAACTCACTGCTAATACCATAATAGTAGGAGACTTTAGTACTCCATTTACAACAATGGACAGATCATTTAAGCAGAAAATCAACAAGGAAACAAAGGTGAATGACACACTGGGCCAGATGGACTTAACAGATAAATTCAGAACATCTCATCCTAAAGCAGCAGAATACACATTCTTCTAGAGTGCACATGGAACATTCTCCAGAATAGATCACATATTGGGTCACAAATCAGTCCTCATCAGGTACCAAAAGACTGAGATAACATCATGCATATTTTCAGATCACACTATCAAACTTGAAATCAACCATAAAAGAAAAGGTGGAATGCCCTCAAATACATGGAGGGTAGAGAACATCCTACTAAAGAACGAATGGGATGACCAGAAAATTAAAGACAAAGTTAAAAAATACATGGAAGCAAATTAAAATGAAACACAACAGTCCAAACCTTTTGGGATGCACGAAAGGCAGTCCTAAAAGGAAAATACATTGCAATTCAGGGCTATCTTAAGAAGCAAGAAAGGTAGAAAGGTCCCAAATAAACAACCTAACCTTATACCTATAGGAGCTAGAAAAGGAGCACCAAATAAAGCCCAAAGCTAACAAAAGAAGAGAAATAATAAATCCTACAGCAGAAATAAACAATATAGAATAAAAAAATCCAGTAGATGGGCGCCTGGTGGCTCAGTCGATTAAGTGTCCGACTTCGGCTCAGGTCATGATCTCGAGGTCTGTGAGTTCCAGCCCTGCATCGGGCTCTGAGCTGACAACTTCAGTGCCTGGAGCCTGCTTCAGATTCTGTGTCTTCCTCTCTTTCTGCTCCTTCCCCACTTGTGCTCTCTCTCTCTTGCTCTCAAAAATAAATAAAACATAAAAAAAAAAAAATACAGTAGAACAGATCAATGAAACTAAGAGCTGGTCTTTTGAAAGAATAAACAAAATTGATAAACCCCCAGTAAGACCTCTCAAAAAGAAGAGAGAGGACCCACAGAGATAAAATCAATGAATGAAAGAGGAACGATCACAACCAACACCACATAAATACAATTATAAATAATACTATGAAAATCATATGCCATAAAACTGGGCTATCTGGAAGAAATGGACAAATTCCTAGACACACGCTACCAAAACTGAAACAGGAAGAAATAGAAAACTTCAACAGGCCCATAACCAGTAAAGAAATCAAATCTGTAATCAAAAAGCTCCCAACAAACAAGAGTTCTGGGCCAGATAACTTCCCAGGGGAATTCTATTACACATTTAAAGAAGAGTTAATACCTGTTCTCCTCAAACTGTTCTAAAAATACAAATGGAAAGAAAGCTTCCAAACTCATTCTTGGAGCCAGCAAAACCTTGATTCCAAAACAAGACAAAGACAGCACTAAAAAGAATTATAGATCAATATCCTTGATGAACCTGGATGCAAAATTTCTCAAGAGATACTGGTAAATCGAATCCAACAGTACATTAAAATAATTATTTACCATGATCAAGTGGGATTCATTCCTGGGTTGCAAGGCTCGTTCAATATTCACAAATCCATCAATGTGATACACCACATTAATAAAAGAGAGGATAAGATCCTTTCAATAGATGCAGAGAAAGCATTTGACAAAATACAGCATCCTTTCTTGATAAAAACCCTCAAGAAAGTAGGGATAGAAGGATCATACCTTAACATCACAAAAGCCATATATGAAAGGCCCACCACTAATATCATCCTGAATGGGAAAGCACTGAGAGATTTCCCCCTAAGACCAGAAACATGACAGGGATGTTCACTGTCACCACTATTGTTCAACATAGCACTGGAAGTCCTAGCCTCAGCTATCAGACAACACAAAGAAATAAAAGGCATCCAAACTGACAAGTTAAAAGTCAAACTTTCACTCCTCATAGATGATATATAAGATACTCTACGTGGAAAACCCAAAAGATTCCACCAAAAAAACTGCTAGAACTGATACATGAATTCAGCAAAGCTGTAGGATATAAAGTCAATGTACAGAAATTGGTTGCATTTCTATACATCAATAATGAAAAAGCAGAAAGAGAAATCAAGGAATTGAGCCCATTTACAATTGCACCAAAAATCATAAGATACCTGGGAATAAATCTAACCTAATAGGAAAAGAACTGTATGCTATAGAAAACTATAGAAAGCTTATGAAAACAATTGAAAACTATAGAAAGCCTATGAAGGAAATTGAAGCAGACACAAAGAAATGGAAAAACGTTCCATGCTCATGGATTGGAATAACAAATATTGTTAAAATGTTGATACTACCCAAAGCAATCTACAACATTCAATGGAATCCTTATCAAAATAACAGCTGTACTCTTCACAGAGCTAGAAGAAACAATCCTAAAATTTGTATGGAACCAGAAAAGAGCTCTAAAACTCAAATTAATTTGGAAAAGAAAACCAGAGGTGAAGGCATCACAATTTTGGACTTTAAGCTGTATTACAAAGCTGTAATCATCAAGACAGTATAGTATAGGCACAAAAACAGATACATAGATCGATGGAATAGAATAGAGAACCCAAAATTAACCCACAAATATATGGCCAACTATTTTTTGACAAAGTAGGAAAGATTATCCAATGGCAAAAAGACATCTCTTCAGCAAATGTGCTGGGAAAACTGGACAGCGACACACCGAAGAATGAAACTGGACCATTTTCTTACACCATAGACAAAAATAAATTCAAAATGGATGAAAGACCTAAAGGTGAGACAGGAAACCATCAAAATCCTACAGGAGAAAACAGGCAGCAACCTTTTTGACCTCAGCCACAGCAACTTCTTACTAGACATGACTCTGGAGGCAAAGGAAATAAAAGCAAAACTGAACTATTGGGACCTCATCAAGATAAAAATTTTCTGCACAGTGAAGGAAACTGTCAGCAATACTAAAAGGTAACCGATGGAATGGGAGAAGATATTTGTAAGTGGCATATCAGATAAAGGATTCATGTCCAAAATCTATAAAGAACTTACCAAACTCAACACCCCCCCAACAGATAATAATAATAATAATAATAATCCAGTGAAGAAATGAGAAGAAATGAATAGACACTTTTCCAAAGAAGGCATCCAGATGGCTGACACATGAAAAGATGCTCAACATCACTCAACATCAGGGAAATGCAAATCAAAACCACAATGAGATACCACTTCATACCTTTCAGAATGGCTAACATTAACCAGTCAGCAAACAACAGATGTTGGTGAGGATGTGGAGAAAGGAGAACCCTTTTGCACTGTTGGCGGGAATGCAAACTGGTGCAGCCACTCTGGAAAACAGTAGGGAGGTTTCTCAAAAAGTTAAAAACAGAACTACCCTATGATCCAGCAATTGCACTACTAGGCATTTATCCACGGGATACAGGTGTGCTATTTCGAAGGGATACATGCACCCCAATGTTTATAGCAGCACTATCTACAATAACCAAATTATCGAAAGAGCAAAAATGTCCATCGACTGATGAATAAAGAAGATGTTGTATATATATGCAATGGAATATTACTTGGCAATCAAAATAATGAATTCTTGCCATTTGTAACAATGTGGATGGAACTAGAGTGTATTATGCTAAGTGAAATAAGTCAGAGAAAGATATCATATGATTTCACTCATATGTGGAATTTGAGAAACACAACAGATGAACATAGGGGAAGGGAGGGAAAAATAAGATTAAAACAAAGAGGGAGGCAAACCGTGAGAGACTCTTAAATACAGAGAACAAACTGAGGGTTGCTGGAGGGGAGGGCAGTGGGGGGATGAGCTAAATGGTTGACGGACATTAAGGAGGGCACTTTTTGGGGTGAGCACTGGGTGTCATATGTAAGAGATGAATCACTGGGTTCTACTCCTGAAGCCAAGACTACACTGTATGTTAACTCTCCTGAATTTAAATTAAATTGAATTAAATAAATAAATAATAAGTAAAATTCTTTTACTAGTGAAAAAAAAGAAAAAATAGAGAAAAATGCAAAGAAAACATTTATGTACATGCCTGATGCTGTTAGAGAAATATACATTCAAATACGTATATTCAATCTTTAAGAGTAACAGAGTAGAAAAACAAGAAAGCAAACTCCCACTGAACAAATATTGTGTAAAGAATCCCTGGAAACTGAAAGTAGGTAGAATGAGGTTGAAGATGAACACTGTCAGATAGAATAGAATGTGTTCGTGCCCAGAGAGGCAGAAGCAGGGAAAGGGCCAATGGACAATTGGCAGAGTGATAGGTTTAAGTGAAGAAGATACAGCAGCCCCATACATTCCACACACACACACCCTGCAAAAGAAGGGGCAGCAACAGTGGCGTCTGCCTCCAGAAAGCAGTGCTGAATACGGGAACGTAAGGTAGAGAAATATTCAGGACAGTGCTTCAGGAGGCTGCATCGTAACAGACGGCTTTGGCAGCCAAATAAGAATCTACACACCCCCACATTTTTACTTAATGCAATGCAGAGCATAAGGCATGACAATAACTTCTTCCCCCACAATGCTGGCTACTCATGTTGATATGATAGATGATTCCATAAGAAACTGCAATATAAAAACAAACAGGCACAGATGTGAGAAAGCTGACACAATGAAAGAAGAAAAATGAACTCTACAAAACCTAAGAACTCCTACCAAATGAATAAAGATATCATAAATCAAGAAACACTTTGACATGAATACATGTCATATCTTACGTGTAAAAAGAAGCCAGCATTGTAAATAGTAGAAACTAGAGGTGTAGCAAATGACATCTATAAAATCTTAACTTGGCTCACTTAGCAAAATGGACATTGCTGAAGAGTCAATTAGTTAAGTAGGAAGGCCACGTCATGAAATTCTTTCAGAATATAGCACAAAGGGATAAAGATATGGAAAAAATTAAAGAAAAATTCAAAGACCTAGAATGTTTCACCGGTAGTCCATCAAAACTTTAAAAAAAGGGGAAAAGAAAGAATAGAAGATAAAAACACTGTAAGGGACATTTCAAAATGACAAAAGGAGCAATCTAAAATAAGATATATTAATTATAAACCTTTATATGCCTAACAACATAAGTGAAACATACAAAAGCCAATAGAACTGCAAAGAAAAAAAATTTTTTTAATTTTTTTTTTAACGTTTATTTATTTTTGAGACAGAGAGAGACAGAGCATGAATGGAGGAGGGTCAGAGAGAGAGGGAGACACAGAATCCGAAACAGGCTCCAGGCTCTGAGCAGTCAGCACAGAGACTGACGCGGGGCTTGAACTCACGGACCTCGAGATCACGACCTGAGCGGAAGTCGGACACTTAACCGACTGAGCCACCCAGGTGCCCCGCAAAGAAAAAATTTTAACCCTCAGAGATAATGGGAGAGTTTCACTTCCATATATTAAAAAATATATATAAAGCAAAAAAGTCAAATATAAGGATAGAGAAGGGACACCTGGGTGCTCAGTTGGTTAAGCATCAGACTCTTGGTTTCAGCTCAGGTCATGATGTCACAGTTTCGTGAGTTTGAGCCCCACATTGGACTCTGTGCTGGCAGTGCGGAGCCTGCTTGGGATTCTCTCTCTCCCTCTCTCTCTGCCCCTTCCCCATATACTCTCTCTGTCTCTCTTGAAATGAATAAAGTTTATATATATATATATATATACACACACACACACACACACACACACACACACACATATATATATATGGATAGAGACGATTTGAAAACTGAATATTTATATATGAATCATTATATATAAATTATATATGTATATGCATATAGGTATGTATTTATAAACTTTTATCCAAATAGAACATATAGGGGCACCTGGGTAGCTCAGTCAACTGAGCATCCGACTTCAGCTCAGGTCATAATCTCATGGTTCACAAGTTTGAGCCCCACATCAGGCTTGCTGTGGTCAGTGCAGAGCCTACTTAAGATCCTCTGTCCCCCTCTCTCTTTGCCCCTCCCCCACTTGTGTGCACTCTGTTTCTCTCTCTCTCTCTCAAAAATAAATATTTAAGAAAAAACAAAGAGAACATACAATCTCTACAAACATTCTCCAAAATTGAACTTGAAAAAGGACGCAAAAAAAGCTGCTACTTTATGATCCTGAACACTGTCCACAATGCAATAAAACAGGAAATTTACATGCTTCTTTTAACTCTAATTACACCAGAAACCATAGGAAGAATAATCAATTACTATGAGTGACAAGGAGAATATAATGTATTGAAATCCAAAGAAACTGATAAAGCAGTTTTCAGAGGGAAATATTTAATCCTAATTTCATTAGGAAACAAAAGAATGAAAAATGAATACACACATATATCCAGAATCCCACACTGCCTCCCAAAAATAAAAACAGTGAGTTAATATAGATGTTATATATATATATAGTTTTAGGGAGGCATATTCTTGGTAGATGTGAAAAGTTCTAGAAGCAATACCTGCCGTTGGGATTGGGGTTTTCTGAAAGTTCCTTGAGATTTTGCAGAGCAGAGATTTGAAGAAACTGCTGCTTTTAGAATGGAGAGTAGAAAAGGAATCAAAGCTACAGTTTTAACTTCTTAGGTGATTTTTCTCTTTTGACTATGGAAGAAATAATTTGGTGAGAACGTTTACGATTCTTTGATGCTTCTATAGAATTCCATTTAGATTCCCCCTGGTCAGTTGGTGAAGCCTGTGCTGTGGATGGTGTGAAACCTGCCCTGCCCCCAGCTGTAAAGGCTGTCGTAAGGGCACATCACATGGAAGGTGATAACAGGCCAGCAGCAAAGTGAGGTGTGATTTCCTATGAAAGAGAGCAGACAGGTCTGGCCCAATCAGGAAATTCAGCAGATAAGTGGACAGCACAAGCATGTGTTACATAACAGACTGTGAACCTACGGAACCTCAATATTTCGTTATTTTCCATAGTTTTCTATAAAAAGGGGCAACCCCATTTAAAAAGCTTACTGCTAGAATACCTTCTAAAAAGGGTATATTAATTTATACTCCCCAAGCATTTCCCTATCTTTACAAACAGGGAACTATGTTTAAATGATATTTAGAAGTTACTCGATTTGATAGGTAAAAAACATCTTAAATTAGGAAGAATTTTTTTTTACGTCTGGTATAATCTATGAAAACAGTTTGCAAGTATCCAATGTCTTTTTCCACTTTGAAAACAAAAATGTGGAAAGCAGAAAGAACCACTCCCATTCCTCCAAGCAAATTACACATTTAAATAATTCACGCAGACAAATGAACTAGCACAGGCCAAACAACAGTGGTCAAATGTTTCCATCCCAGAAATTTTGTTTCCTAGACTCCACACAGGGGAATTGCATAACTTTTTACCTTGGGCCGCCCTGCAGAGCCTCACTGCTGCGAAGAACCAAATCAGTCTGTAGGCAGACAGATGACACAAGAGCCCAACGAACACCTGAAGACAGAAAGCAAAGCAGAGAAATGGGCATTTGAATGTGGACAAAAAGCTCAAGAAGCTTCCATCTCATTGCTATCTCCAGAAATGCTGCAGCTGAAGTTTTAACCACCAGAGAACTTTGGTTCTTTGGATGTAGAACCAGGGACTATAAATGGAAGAAATAAAAGACTGTGCTCAGGATATGGGAAGGGAAAAGCAACCATGTAGCTCATCCATTATGGCAATCCCTAGCAATTGGAAGCCTTGCTCTCAAAGCCACTACTGTAAACAGCAAGGTCTCAAAGATGTAGGATGGTCAGAGGGAAAAAAAAAAAAAAAAAACTGCCATAAATACATACAGAAAACACAGAGACTGCAAACGTTAGAGAGCATTTACATCCCAAATAATCCACATCTGTTAACATTAAAAATGTAACTCAGGGGTAACCATCTTTCAGAAAGATGTGACTGCCTTGAAGTTTGCTGAAGTATTTTTCCCTGAGAATTCTGCAAATTTTACATGAATTGCACCTTTTGAAAAAACAGTAATGTCCTTTTTTTTTTTTCTTCAATGCTTAAAGTGACCGGGCAGAAACCCCTGGCATTTTACATGGTGATATTTAATGAAATGTTATTCTGGGTATCATTTTACTATAAGATGAGAGGATGGGATGTAGACAGATTAACCTCTCTCTACAATAGCCCCATAGATCCATTCATTTGGTCTACATGTGTGTTCATTTTAAGGGGTACAGGCCAGAAATGTAACTTTTCCCTACATTTTTCTATAATAGAGATACATAAGAAATGTGGGTTTCTCTGTATTTTTCTTTAACTAAATTTCATTGTTATTTCACGTTGCCATTCCAACTAGAGATAGAGACTTCATTGCAGTCAATGTCACATAATCTCTGTCAATTCAGCCCCCTGCCACCCCAGCACTTCACAACTGTTCCAGTCTCTGGCATTGCATTGCATCTCCATTCCTAGAGGCTCACACAATGCCAAGCCACGGGGCAGGGCTGCTAATGCTTGGTTACAACCATCTCTCCACGGTGGCATTCTCTAAGATGGCCGTGTTCCCCTCAAGACATCATGGTCATAGCAATTAAACAATTAAACCTTGTGCTTACAGTGTCTTCTCTTCTTTTGTTCTCCTGATTCCGTGCTCCTGGATTCTCCCTGTGTTCAGCAAAGGGGCGTTCTGCGTGTTCTCTGCCTATCCATCTCTTGTCTTACTGTTCACTTATCATGATGGGGAGGCCGGTCTCTTTCCACAGTTGCCCCCAAGAAAGCAAGGCACAGGTGTTTTCTGTTCTTGGATTTCAACACCTCCCTGTAAGTTCTATTTATCATCCTCCCTGAACTCCCCACTCATGGGCACCAGGCACAGGGCCACCTTTTCAGAGCACAAATTTGTGTCTGAATATAGACTTCAGACAGACCCTCTTTGCTTTCGTAGCCTAGAAAACATTTACTTCCGCTAGGGTTGGGAAAGCTGGTTCCTCCATTACCCTGCGTTTCTCCCAACTGGAATAACACATGTCGTGGGTTTTTCAGCATATTTAGGCTTTTAAAACTCAAACGCTTAGGCTTTTGCTATATCAACACCTTGGCTTCTGAAACCAAAAAGTCTTCTTTGGCATTCTAAGTCCATGGTATTTTTTTAAAAAACCATATGCCCCCCTCTTACGTGGAAACCCAAAAGCAAAGATGATGAGAAATGCAGAATGGATTGGTTCTCGTAGTGAAAATCCGTGTTTTAGGATAACAGAGAAAACAGATGCACACCAAAACGCAGTGTGTAAGCTGGGAGCCGACAATGTTTTTAAGAAGCAAAACACAATGATTGAGACTAGGGAATTCAGAGGAAAGCCTTGCTATTAAATATATACATAATTATCCTGGGTGATAAGTTGGGTTAGCACAAATGCAGGATGCGTGGGCCAGGACAAATGACTCTACCTCTCCAAGATGTGGGCAAAATAACAGCACCGAACTCTTTTATTAAAAAGACTAAACAAAGTAGTACATGTAAGGATCCCAGAATTGTGAGTGACACAGATAAGCGGTGAATGAATAGTTATTATTTCATCGGGTTGCTGTAAGAACTCAGCATTTAAAATACTTAATATTTTAAGTATTAAGTATTAATTAAGCGCCTAAGATACAGTAAATACCAAGACATGTTAGGTAACTAAAAAAATCCACGAATCACATCATACACAGGGAGTACAAATATTAAATGGAGAAATCCAGGAGCTCTTTGCCGACAAGGCCAAGGTTCACAGAGACCTGTGCCTCTGGCAACCAACTGCTCAGAGCCTCCTTCCCTGAGTGTCTGGGTCCAAATCCTGATCCCATCACATGCAGTCACATGGACATGTAAAAATTAACCTCTCTGCTTGTTTCCTTATTTGTAAAATCAGGGAATTTGTAAAATTCCTTCTCTGAAGGCTGTGAAGATCAGAAGCGTCCAGCGCAAGGAAACACTAGCTCGCAGGCCACCATACTCCTTTGTTAAGATGCCGAATGACTGGCTGTGTGGTGTCGCCAGTAAACTACATCTGAAAAAAATTGCCTTGAGGTATTACTTGTATTTGGATTTTAACTGTTTTATTCATTGTTATTATTTCTTTTCATTACGGCAGCGTAAATAAAAAGGCTCCCATTCAGTTAGTAAACAGGTCCTGAATAAACAAAGGGTCTGTCTCTCTTGGATATCCTGGGGTTTAACCCGGATTTATAGGCTCTCAAGGCAAATCCTTTATGGCTCTCAAGACAAAGGGACCGGAGGATGGAAAAAGAGGCCGGTGTATCCCAGGAGGGAGCGAGCTCCCCCGGAGAGAGCGAGCCTTGAATCCTGCAGCCCCACCCCAGCTTTGGGTGCCACGACGGAGCCAGAACAGCACCGCCATCCCCTCCTTGGGACAGGGTACAACAGAACGTGCTCTGCCGCCCTCGAGCCCCGGCCAGTAAGCCAGGCCGCCGGACTGCCCAGAGGGCCCGCCGGCCGCCAGCGCGCCTCCCCGCCCAGCTCCCCTCCGAAAGAGCCCGGGAGAAGCGTCTCCCGGCAGCATCCTTTTTCCAGGACACTGGGACAGGTACCCGGGCCGCCAGGAAAGGCCTGAAGACCTCCCTGCCGGAGGCAAAATCCTCTCCTCCCCAGGTGAAGCGCCGCGGGGCCAGCGCCGACCGACACCGAAGCCACAGACAGCTCTGCCCGCCGCCAGCCCGGGGCCACGCGCGCCGCATCGCCCACCCCGCGCCCGCCGTCCCGCGTCCGGCCCGGCCCGGCTCACCAGCCTCTCCATGGTCGCTCCCTGCCGCGCGGGATGGCCGGCCTCAGCTGGAAAGCCCGAGGGTTCTCGCTAAAGGAGCTGGAAGCCTAGAAGGCGCGGCCGGTCCCCGCCCCGAGGAGCTGCTGCAATGGCTCTCCTCGCCGCCCCCCGCCTCCCCCGCTGGAGTCCTCACCGCTACACCCACTCGCGGGAGCCAGCGGTTGGGGTTTCCAGTCTCGTGGGTAAATTCCCCATCTGAAACACGGTGCATTTGTCAGAGGTGGCCGTTTTGGAAACACTTTGAGAAAGTGTTGGGAAAAACATACACTCTTTCCATTTCCACTCTACAAGGACCCAGAGAAAAAGGAAATGGGGGGAGGTGGGGAGACCTCAATCGTTTGAGCTCTCGCTCAGAGGTATGGCTGTCTGCATTGCTCAGCAGGTGTTAATCCACAGAACGAGGCGAAACTGAAAAAGAACACAGGTTTGTTATTTGGGGTCTCGGAATTGCAATTCGGGGGAGCACAGGTTTCAGGAAACCAAAAAAGTGTTGCTCTGGTAGGGAAAGCAAAGGCGGGGTATGAGAAAGAAGGAAGGGGTAATTGTATGTTGTAGACAAAGAAGATAAGGGAAAAAGATGCTAATCTGGTGCTGACCCGTTGAGCCACTTCTGATAACTATCTTATTTTCTTGCTGCCGTCAGATTAAACTGCCCCTACTATGTGTTTATTAACTTTACTGTCCTCGTATGGCCTGAACGCCAGTTGCTCTGTTGAAATTTAACTGCGTGCAAAACTATTGTCGCTGAATTTCACCAATAGACACTAAAAAAACAAATGTACGTGGGGTGCTTGGGTGGCTCAGTTGGTTAAGCATCTGACTTCAGCTCAGGTCACGGTCTTCCACCTCATGGGTTCAAGCCTCGCATCTGGCTCTGTGCTGACAGCTCAGAGCCTGGAGCCTGCTTCGGATTTTGTGTCTCCCTCCGTCTGCCCTTCCCCCACTCTATCTCTAAAAAATAAATAAACACTAAAAAAAATAAAAAACAATTGTACATTTATTTTTTTATCCAGAATCAAATTATATATTCAAGCAATCAATGTATCTAGTATCAAATTATATATTCAAGCAACCAATTCTGTAATGATCTCTTCTTTCATGATGTGATTTTTTTTTTCCACTTGAGTTAATGATGAGGAGTCTTCTTATTTTAACACATTCCAGAGTTCTTGGCTCTTAGGGAGAGAGAGAGAAATCAATGAACTGTTCATCTTCTGAAGCCTTTATGTTTTCCTAGGACCACCCTTTGACAAGGTGCTGGGAAAAAGCTTTTACTTAAGCATCCATGTGGCTGTAAATCTGAGGGCTGTAAATAATAACGTAATGACTGGATTTTTCCAGACAAACAGAAAGATATATAGAAAGGATAAATAATTCATAAAAATTGATGAATTGCCCCCATAAAGCAAATTCCCCCAACTTGTATCCCTACATAAAATAATTGAATAATTCAAACCTACATGGAAGGAGGAAAGGAGATCATGGGAGGTAGGTGAGAATTATGGCAAGTTGTATATGTTTAAGAAATTGACATTATAAAATAAATACAATATTGTCCTTAGTAAGTTAGGAAAGAACATCAGAAGACTAAGCATGAAATATAACTCAAAGTAACAAAAGAATATTTAACCCAATGACAGACAGTATGGGAGAAAAAAAGACTATCACTAAAGTAAAATATAAATTTAAAAATAAAATGGAAAAAATGTCCTATTATATATATCAGTAACTGCAACATATACAACTAGGTTAAAAACACAAAAGATAGAAACTTAGGACACAGAAGAGTGAATGAGGGGAAAAAAATCCCTGCCATTATGAAGCATAAATATTGCTTTAAAAGTTCTTTGGAAAAGAAGAAATGTGCTTACATAAAATTAACATTTTGCAAAAAAAGGGAAATATGACATTTAAAATTCTTGGACAGGGGTGCCTGGGTGACTCAGTGTCAGTTGAGCATCTGACTCTTGATTTCAGCTTAGGTCATGATCCCAAGGTCATGGATTGAGTTCTGTGTTGGGCTCTGCTCTGACAGTGGAGCCTGCTGATAAAACTAAAGACAAAAATCAATTAGAAGGAACAAAATTGAATGAACAAAAAAAGGGCTTTCGTCTAGAAATTAATTGAACAAATCTGTGGCAAAAATTGCTAAGAAAATTAAAAATAAAAAGAAACAATATAGAATGAAAAATGAGAACTAGCATTGATATAACAAATAGAAAAAAATAAGACAATATTATGAACATTCATATCAATTCGAAAACACAAAATGGGCAAAATTCTGAAAGTGTCAAATTGGTCACAAAAAATTTAATAACTGACACTTTAACAATATTAAGGCTTCCAGTACATGAATTTGGGATATTGTCCCATTTGCTGTGTCTTGTCTAATTTTGTTAATTAATGTTTTTTTAATTAATTTATTTTTAGTAATCTCTACACCCAACGTGGGTCTCAAACTCACGATGAGATCAAGAGTCACATGGTTTTCTGAGTGAGCCAGCCAGACACCCTTCATTAATGTTTTATAGTTATCAGTATACAAGTCTTTTACCTCCTTTGTTAGTTTTATTCCTAAGTATTTTATTTCTTTTGGTGTTACTGTAAATGGAATTGCTTTTCCTAATTTCCTTTTTAGACAGTTCATTGTTAGTGTAGAAACACAACTGATTTTTGTGTGTTGGTTTTTTTATATTGTAACTTTCCTGAATTCATTTATATATTCTAAGTTTTTTATGGCGTCTTTGGGATTTTGTATATATAAGATCATGGCATCTGCAAACAAGGACAGTTTTACCTCTTCCTTACTGATTTCTAAGCTTTTTGTTTTTTTCTTCCTGATTAATTCCTCTGGCTAAGACTTCCAGTACTATGTTAGATACAAGTGTTAAGAGTGTGCACTCATGCTTTGTTCCTGATCATAGAGGTCAAGCTTTCAGTGTTTCACTGTTGAGGGTGTTGTTAGCTATGGTTTTTTCAAATATGACATTTATTATGTTGAGATACTTTCCTTCTATTCCTACTTGGTTCAAAATTTTCATCATGAAAGTATCTTGAATTTTTTCAAATGCTTTTTTTACATGTATTGAGATGATCATGTGACTTTTATCCTTTATTGCGTTAATATGGTGTATCACATTAATTAATTTGCAGATGTTGAATTATCCTTGCATCCCAGAGATAAATCCCACTTGGTCATGGTGTGTGTGCCTTTTAATATGCTGCTGGATTCAGTTTGCTAGTATTTTGTTAAAGATTTTTGCATCTATATTTGTAGGAATATTGGCTGAGAGTTTTGTTTTTGTTTTTGTTTTGTTTTTGTTTTCTTGTGATGTCTTTGGCTTTGGTATCAAGGTACCCTTGGCTTCAACAAATGAGTTGGGAAGTGTTCCCTCCCCTTCAATTGTTTAAAGGAGTTTGAGAAGCATTGACATTAACTCTTGTTTAAATTTTTTTTTTAATATTGTCTTTATTTTTGAGAGAGAGAGACAGAGCACGAGCAGGGGAGGGGCCAAGAGAGAGAGGGAGACACAGAATCTGAAACAGGCTGCAGGCTCTGAGGAGTTAGCACAGAGCCTGAAGCGGGAACAGTGAGGTCGTGACCTGAGCTGAAGTCGGATGCATAACTGACTGAGCCACCCAGGCGCCCCAACTCTTGTTTAAGTGTTGGTTGAATTCACTAGTGAAGCCAAATAGTCCTGGCCTTTTCTCTGTTGAAAGTTTTTGATTTCTGATTTACTCTCCATACTAGATATAGGTCTGTTCAGACTTTTCTACTTCTTCAAGATTTCATCATGGTGGTTATTGTGTTTCTAGGAATGTATCCATTTCTCAATTTCAGTCACATCATCTGGCCTAATGAGTTGCTAAAACGAGTTTTCATTTTATTTAGGGCATGCTTCCAGGTGTGTTTTTAAATTAATCAGTGCTAGTGATAAAAGACAACCTGACCTCTGGAAAAAAAATAGTTTCAAACCATGTGACTGATAAGAGGTTAATCTCCAAAGCACATAAAGAACTGCAACTCAATAGCAAAAAAACCCCAATAACCCAGCTGAAAAAAAAAATAGACTAAGGATTTGAAATCTGCACAGATATTTCTCAAAGAAGATATAAATGGCCAACAGGCATGTGAAGAAGTGCTCAATGTCGTTAATTGTCAGGGAAATGCAAATCAGTACCTCAGTGAGATATTATTTGACACATGCCAGGATGGCTGTTATCAAGATAATGAGACAGGAAAGTGGGGAAAATGGCAGCATAGAAGGATTTTGAGTTCACCTCCTCCCATGAGCTCACCAAGGCAACAAGTACATGTAATACAGCTCTCTCTGAGAAAAACTTGGGCCTGGTGAAGGATTTTTCACAGCTGAAGACATAAATAGAAGTCCCAGTGAGAAGGGTAGGAAGGGCAGAGATGCAGCCAGGAACCAAACCTCCAACATGGTGACCTACAGGCAGAAGGGATATCACAGGTGTGGAGGTCCTCCCTGAGGAGCAAGGGGACCAAGACCCACATCAGGCACCACTGGCTCTGGGGACCTGAACAGGAAAGGGAACATAAAGCCCCACAACATCTGGCCTTGAAAGTCATCAGGGCTTAACTCCAGGAGCTTTTGAAAACCAGAGGGGCTTAATTTGGGGAGATCCAGAGAGCCATAAGAAATTGAGACTCTCAAAGGGCCAGCACAGTATATCACTCCGTCTGAGACCCAGCACAGAAGCAGCCTCTTGGAAAGCACCTGGACTATCCATGAAGGAGATTTACTGACCAAATTTAGGATATTTGTGAATTAATATTGTTAACATGTCATCTTCCACCTGTCAGAATGGCTAATATCAAAAAATAAAACGAGTGTCAGAGAGGATATGGAGAAAAGAGAAACCTTGTGCACTGTTGGTAGGAATGTAAACTGATGCAGCCACTGTGGAAAACAGTATGGAGGTTCCTCAAAAAATTAAAAATTAGAAATACTGTATGATTAAGTAATTCCACTTCTGGGTATTTACCCAAAGAGAATGGAAACACTAATTCAAAAAGATATATGCACCCCTGTGTTTATTGCTGCAATATTTACAATAACCAAGATATGGAATCAACTTAAGTATCCACCACTAAATGAATGGATAAAGAAGATGTGAGATATATACATTTTTCAGCCACAGGAAAGAATGAAATCTTGCCATTCACAACAACATGAATAGACCTAGAGGGTATTATGCCACGTGAAATAAGTCAGACAGAGAAAGACAAATATCATATGATTGCCGTTATATGTGGAATCTAAAAAACAAAACAAATCAACAAACCAACAAACCAATGAACCAACAAAAAGCAGAAAGACTCATAAATACTGAGAACAAACTAATGGTTACCGGAGGGGAAGAAGGTGGGGAAATGGACAAAATAGATGAAGGGAATTACGAAGTACAAACTTCCAGTTATAAAATAATTAAGTCACAGGGATGAAAAATACAGCATAGGGAATAGGGTAAATAATATGGCAATAACTTTGTATCATGCCAGATAGTAACTACATTTATTGTGGTGAGCATATGTAACATATATAATTATCAAATCACTATGTTGTACACTTGAAACTAATATATAATATTGTATGTTAACTTACTTCAATTAAAACAACTTGCTAATAACTAGAAAGAAACAAACAAACAAAAAACCAAAACTAATAAAACAAGAAACAAAAGACAGCATAGGTTGATGAGGATGTGTAGAAATTGAAACCCTTGCTTGCTATTGGTGGAGTTGCAAAATGGTACAGCCAATGTGGAAAACAGTATGGAGATTTCTTTAAAAATTAAAAATAGGGGCACTTGGGTGGCTCAGTCGGTTAAGCAACCAACTCTTGATTTCAGCTCAGGTCATGATCTCATGGTTGTAAGATCGAGCCCCGTGTTGGGCTCCATACCCACAGAGGGAAAAAGATTTTTTCTCTCTCCCCCTCTTCCGCAACCCCTCCCCACCTCTCAAAAAATAAAAATAAAAGTACATATGATGCAATCCCACTTTTGGGTATTTATGGAAAAGAAGTGAAATCAGAATCTCAAAGAGATATTAGTACTTCCATGTTCCTTGTGGCACTGTGCACAACAGCCAAGATGTAGAAACAACCTAAATGTTGATCAACAGATGAATGGATAAAGAAAATATGGTACACACAAACAACAGAATACTACTCAACTTAAAAAAAAAGGAAATTCTGTGGATAAAAAAGATGTGGTATATATACACAATGGAGTATTACTTGGCAATCAAAAAGAATGAAATCTTGCCATTTGCAACTACGTGGATGGAACTGGAGGGTATTATGCTAAGTGAAATTAGTCAGAGAAAGACAAAAATCACACGACTTCACTCATATGAGGACTTTAAGAGACAAAACAGATGAACATAAGGGAAGGGAAACAAAAAGAATATAAAAACAGGGAGGGACAAAACAGAAGAGACACATAAATACAGAGAACAAACTGAGGGTTACTGGAGGGGTTGTGGGAGGGGGGATGAGCTAAATGGGTAAGGGACACTAAGGAATCCACTCCTTAAATCATTGTTGGACTATATGCTAACTAATTTGGATGTAAATTAAAAAAAGTAAAATTTAAAAAATAAAATTAAATAAAAAGAAGGAAATTCTGGGTGCCTGGGTGGCTCAGGTCATGATCTCATAGTTTGTGAGTTTGAACTCTGATAACAGTGCAGAGTCTTGCTTCAGATCCTCTGTCTCCCTCTCTCTCTGCCCCTCCCCAGCTTGTGTGTGTGCATGCTCTTTCTCTTAAAATAAATAAACATTTAAAAAAATAAGTAGATAAATAAAAATCTAAACATAAAATAGAAAAATATGAAGCCAATAAATATGATCATATTTTTGTGAATTTAGGTGGATAATGACTTCTTAAATAATTCCCCAAACTCAAACTGTTAGGTGAAAATTGATGAATTTAACAACATTAAAGCATTAAATATTTCTGTTCTTTTAATGATGTAACTGAGATACAGTGGTGCCAAATAGGGAGAAGTAATCAATGTCTAGTATGCAAAGAATCTAAAATATAAAGAATTTCTGCAAATATAGACAAACAACCAGGAATTGCATGAAAATGTAGACAAGAACCTCACAGAAGGGGAAACCTGAATGTCTAACAAATACATGAAGACATGCTCATACTTACTAATAATCAGAACACACACACACACACACACACACACACACACTCACACAAATCAAAGAAACCATTCAATTGGTGTTGATTGGAGGGATCCTGAATCAGGAGATGAATAGGAACATTCAAAGTCATTAACATTAATACAATTTCACTTGAACCCACTAGTTCATGCAACTGGATTATATAAACAAATCTTTGTTTCCATTTATTTTTTAAATGATAATTGTTGCTACCAAATGGATGATTTAATATGGAAGGTTAAGTCTTAAATCTGAAGTATACACAGTGACAGCAAAAATCACACACCTGCCAATTTAATTACCTGTGAGCAGGAAAAAATCGGGTTACTAAGGACTCCACCTCAGGATGTCTCAGCTGGGGTGTGGTTTCAGGCACATTCTCTGACCTACAGGTATGATGACATTGATATATTCATTAGAAGAATACAGTCCAAACACTCCCCCTAATGGCAGTATCTTGTGAGAGTATGCTATGAATTTTTTTTAAAAAAAGCAAAAAAAAAAGGGAGATTCAGATCTCTTTAGAGATTGATCAAAATATCTTTTCAATGCTGAGTTCAGCATAAATATAATCCATTAACAGAACTTGCAGGTTATTTCCACTCTATTGTAGTGGAGTCATAACTTAGGATTTGTCCTGTTAAAGAGCATACCTTCTACTCTCCCAAATTTGTACCTCTGGTCCTTATCTGCTCTATAAATTCCAGATTCATATATAGAGATAATTGACATATTCTCTTGGATGTCAAATAAGCATGTAAAAACAAATATGTTCAAAATAGAACTCTTGATCCTCCCTCCAAATTTGTTCTTTCTCTAATAATTCCCCATTTGTAAAAGGTTTCTTCACTCCATGGCAAAACATTTAGAATCATCAAGATAATTTCCCCCATTTACCCTTTATCCACATCTTCTCCAGCAGCAAATCTTGTCATCCTAAACCTATCCCTAATTCCCTCAACTCCCACTGCTACCACCCTAGTCCAGACCACTGTTGATTCCCATTTTTACTATGGCAATCACCTCTTTTAAAAACCTCCTTTCATTCATTCTTGAAGCCTAAAAACTGTTCACATTCAGCCTTTTTCACCACTCAGTGGGTCCCCTCCCACCAGTCACCTGAAGTCCATATGCTCTGTCCTGTCAAAATCTGTCCTCAAGAAAGAATCTTAAACTCAATTTACCATAGCATAAATTACTAACAGCCTACCTTTGTAACAATCCCAAGTAGGGTGTCATTTTAATAAGAATAAACCCTTGACTGCAAGAATTATTAAATATAGGTAAAAGAGTTTTCCATCATCATTCTTTCCATGATGAATTTTTCCATGAAAAAAATTTTTTTTTAGATTTAAAACTAGACCTATTTTACCCACATTCCCTATCATAGACAGGGAGTAATATAACTTACTTTTTCTTTCTCTGAACAAGATGGAAAATGATAAATACAATACATAGAAAAATTATGAATGAACCAAATGCATACAACAAAATATAAGGAGAACCAGAAGTACCTGAAAGACATAAGCAGAAACATATTCTTTGTGACTATATGTCATTTCTATACATGGTACTTTAAATCTTCAATGCTCTTTTGATTTACCATTGCTTTGTTGATAATGAAATTGATACTTTAATATTATTGTACCATATTCAATTTTGTAAAAGAATATACTAACGCATTTTCAAATTGAAGACAGATAATATTTAATACCATTTTACCACACTCAAGAATAAGAAAAAAAGATATAACCACCAAAAGAACAATCACAAGAAAATGTTTAAGAAAAATATAATGTAGTCACAATGAAATATTATTCAATTATTAAAATGTATCTGCAAAAGCCCCAGAAAATAAATTTATAATGATAATTAATACTTAAGACTAATGTGTTAAGCAATGTGATAAGCATCTTATAAGGATTATTTACATTAACCAGGGGAGTACATTATTAGATACAGATGGGAAAATAGAAGCTCTGAGATGTTAAGAAAATTGGCCAAAGATACATAGTGATTAAGTGGCAAAATTGGGAAGCAAGTTCAGTATTGTCTGATTCCAGAGCCTGCAGTCTTATGAAAAAGAATATTGTAAAACTTTGAGTATCAACACTTTTTTTACATTTTCTTCCAAGATTTTATTTAAATTCAAGTTAGTTAACATATAGTATAGTATTGGTTTCAGGAGTAGAATTTGGTGATTCATTACTTATATATAGCACCCAGTGCTCATCACAAGTACCCTCCTTAATGCCCACCAGCCATTTAGCTCATCACCCCACTAACTGCCCCTCTAGGAACCTTCAGCTTGTTCTTTTTTTAACACTCTCTTGTGGTTTGCCGCCCTCTCTGTTTTTATCTTATTTTATTTTTCCTTCCCTTCCCCTATGTTCATCTGTTTTGTTTCTTAAATACCACATATGTGTGAAATCATATGGTGTTTGTCTTTCTCTGATCGACTTTTTTCATTTAGCATAACACACTCTAGTTCCATCCGCATTGATACAAATGGCAAGATTTCATTCTTTTTGATGGCTGAGTAATATTCTTTTGTGTATATATTTATCACATCTTCTTTATCCATTCATCTGTTGATGGATACTTGGACTCTTTCCATAATTTGGCTATTGTTGATAGTGCTGCTGTAAACAATGGGGCATGTGCCCCTTCAAATCAGCATTTTGGTTTCCTTTGGATAAAGACCTAGCAGTGCAATTGCTGGGTCACAGGGTAGATCTATTTTTAATTTTTGAGGAACTTCCCCACTGTTTTCCAGAGTGGCTGCACCAGTTTGCAATCCTACCAACAGTGTAAGAGGGTTTCCGTTTCTCTGCATCTTTGCCAACATCTGTTGATTCCTGAGTTGTTAATGTTAGCCATTCTGACAGGTGTGAGGTGGTATCTCATTGTGGTTTTGATTTGTATTTACCTGATGATGAGTGATGTTGAGCATTTTTTTATGTGTCTGTTAGGCATTTGTATACCTTCTTTAGAGAAATGTCTGTTCATGCATGTCTTCTGACCATTTCTTAACTGGATTAGCTGTTTTTTGAGTGTTGAGTTGGATAAGTTCTTTTTTTTTAAGTTTTTTAAAATGCATTTTTAGAGAAAAAGAGCACAAGTAGGGGAGGGGCAGATAGAGAGGGAGTGAGAGAATCCAGTCTCACAAACCATGAGACCATGACCTGAGCCAAAATCAAGAGTCTGATACCTAACCAACTGAGCCACCCAGGTGCCCTATCAACACTCTTTATAGTAACTATTTTGGCCACAGTATTCCTAAATTGTATTACAAATCCACTTCTTTTTTTTTTTTTTTTTAACGTTTATTTATTTTTGAGACAGAGAGAAACAGAGCATGAATGGGGGAGGGTCAGAGAGAGAGGGAGACACAGAATCCGAAAAAAGCTCCAGGCTCTGAGCGGTCAGCACAGAGCCCGACATGGGGCTCAAACTCATGGACCGCAAGATTATGCGGTCAGCACAGAGCCCAACGCGGGGCTCAAACTGATGGACCGCAAGATCATGACCTGAGCCGAAGTCGGACGCTTAACTGACTGAGCCACCCAGGCGCCCCTTACAAATCCACTTCTATCTGTGTATAGATATGTATATTCTATCTTCTGAATATAATTACATTTTTCATTACAACTTAAATTTAACCGAAGATCATCATGATTATCAATGCTAGTTCTTAGATATAATATAAAAATGAATCAATACACTTTGTGGATGGACCTTGTGAGGAAATTGTGCTTACAGTAAATGACATGAATTATTGTGCATTTTGCATTCTTAGGTCTGCTTGTGGTAGAGTTTTTGAGTCCTTTTTTCGAGAAATTTTTGTTAGCGATTACTTCTTCGTTGATACTGTTAGGAAAATCCATGTGAGAAACTCTGTGCTATTTATTTTTGACTGTTCAGATGTCACTTGGTCTCAGGTTCTAGTTTTAACTATATTCTTTTTCAATGAGATACTACATAGCTCATTCAAACTGGGCAAAGAAGGTTGAATGGGCATAAAATGTGAATACAGCCCTGAAATTGGCACTAAAATGTGAACACAGCACTAAAGTCAGCAATAATAAAGCATGGGGAAAAAAGGCTTTCTATGAGATTTCAGTAAAACCAGAAATTTATAGGGAGCACCTGGGTGGCTTAGTCGGTTGCAGGTCCGACTCTTGATTTCAGCTCAGGTCATGATCCCAGGATTGTGGGATCAAGCCCCCACATCATGCTCAGTGCGGAGCTTGCTTGAGATTCTCTCCCTCTTTCCCTCTGCCCCTCTCCTGCTGACATGCTTTCTCTCTCTCTTAAAAAAAAAAAAAAAAAAAAAAAATCAGGAATTTATATCCCTACTATTTGTTGCAAAGCTAAGCAAGGAAGAATTATCTTCTGAATTGACAAGTTACTTCTTTACAGGCATTTGCATTTTAGTGAGAAGTGAAATTAACCATAATAATCCAGCCAATAGATTGATGAGAGATATATACATATGCTATTCAATGGACATGTTCCAATCTCATGATTTAAGGAATTTTTACAGGAAAGAGGACCTGATTAACTTCAGCTTCAAGAAACACATGTAACAAAAATATTTACCTCTACCCTTCCTAAGACTCCATTAAAATTATAGTAACAAAAATAAACTGATTCAGTGAAAAACAGCAGACAGAAGAATGATCTTCATTGGCAAGAGATTTAAACAAATTTACAACAGATGTGAAGTGGATAGAGGAATGGCCTCTGAAGGTGCAGGGTGAGAGAAGCTGCAGGCTCATGTATGCACAGAACAGACTACACCTGCAGAGAGACCCCCACAGAAACTGGACAGCATTAGAACTCAGATGACAAAAGAAGGAGGGATTAATCACATAATGAAACTTACACTCAAAAGCACCCATTTCCATATCCGAAAGTTCGGTTCTGGACAGCCAGGTGCTCTGATCCTTCAGGAAGAAGAAGAAGAAGAAGAAGAAGAAGAAGAAGAAGAAGAAGAAGA
>NW_026058469.1:0-15591 GCF_023721935.1 Panthera uncia
GGGGCACCTGGGTGGCTCAGTTGGTTAAGCGGCCGACTTCGGCTCAGGTCATGATCTCGCGGTTCGTGAGTTTGAGCCCCGCATCAGGTTCTGTGCTGACAGCTCAGAGCCTGGAGCCTGCTTCAGATTCTGTGTCTCCCCCTCTCTCTCTGCCCCCGCCCCTGCTCAGGCACCATCTCTCTCTCTCTCTCTCTCTCTCTCTCTCTCTCTCTCTCAAAAATAAACATTAAAAAAATTTCTTTTAATAAAAAATTTTTTTAAAATAAAAGTAGTGACTTAACGGAAAAAAAAGCCTGGTAAAATAAACACAACTTTGGATAATTCTATTTACGCCTGGGGTTAAAAGACGCCGCGTGGCTCTGCACAGAGGTATTTACGTTTAGCTTCTCCGTAGCTGGTAGAGTCTGGAGCCACGCGGGCACCTGCGCTGCAGACCCCCCCCCCCCCACCTCAGCCCTCCCTCCCTCCCTCTAGGACCTCTTCTCAGCCCTGATCAAGGGCCCCACTCGCACCCCCTACGAGGACGGCCTCTACTTGTTTGACATCCAGCTCCCCAACATCTACCCAGCCGTGCCCCCCCACTTCTGCTACCTCTCCCAGTGCAGTGGCCGCCTGAACCCCAACCTGTATGACAACGGGAAGGTGTGCGTCAGCCTCCTGGGCACCTGGATCGGAAAGGTGACTACGGTGCCAGGAGCCGGGTGGGAACGGGGGAGGGCGGCGGGGGGGGGGGAGGGCGGGGTGTCGGGGCCGGAGCTGACGAGGCTGTGCGCGTGTGCATTCCAGGGCACAGAGAGGTGGACGAGCAAATCCAGCCTCCTCCAGGTGCTCATCTCCATCCAAGGTACGGCGGGCAGGGTGCGGGGCGCCGGTGGGGAGAGCCGCTGGAGGGTGCGGTGCCGCTGGCCTCCGTGTCCTCCCCGTCCCGCCTGTAGCTCTGGCCGGCCCTGGAGTTCTCGGGCCGGCCCTGACGGGCTTCTCACCCCCCCCCCCACCCCCACCCCCAGGTCTAATCCTGGTGAATGAACCGTACTACAACGAGGCGGGCTTCGACAGCGACCGGGGCCTGCAGGAGGGGTATGAGAACAGTCGCTGCTACAACGAGATGGCGCTCATCCGAGTGGTGCAGTCCATGACCCAGTTGGTGCGGCGGCCGCCCGAGGTCTTCGAGCAGGAGATCCGGCAACACTTCAGCACCGGTGGCTGGCGGCTGGTGAACCGCATCGAGTCCTGGCTGGAAACCCGCGCCCTGCCGGAGAGGGCCCAGGCGCTGCCCAACGGGATCCCCAAGGACGGCGGCTCCCCGGAGCCACCCGCCGTGGCCGAGCTCTCGGACCACGGCCGAGAGGAAGCTGAGGACGGAGGGCTGTTCCCCGGAGAGGCCTCCCAGGGCTCAGACTCGGAGGGCGGCGCCCAGGGCCCGGCCTCGGCCAGCAGGGACCGCACAGACCAGACTGCGGAGGCAGCGCCCGACGCCCCGGTGCCCCCCAGTGTCAGACCAAAGAAGCGGAGGAAGAGCTACCGGAGCTTCTTGCCCGAGAAGAGCGGCTACCCTGACATCGGCTTCCCTCTCTTCCCACTCTCTAAGGGTTTCATCAAGAGCATCCGGGGCGTCCTGACGCAGTTCCGGGCCGCTCTGCTAGAGGCGGGCATGCCTGAGAGCGCGGGGGACCAGTAGCCGCCGGCCCTCGAGGAAGAAGCGTCGCGTGGGGAGAGGCCAGCCGCTGCCCGCTCGCTCCCTCCCCCGGAACCTTCCATCTTCCCGTTTTCTCCTCTGTCCCCAACGCGAAAGCCCCTCGCTGCCCTCTCCCCGAGGTGAGTTTGATGCTGAAGTGCAAGAAGTTTCACGAGATGCTGCCGTTTCTTTTCCGAAGCAATCTTCCAACAGGCCGGTGCCCTGTGGCAAAGAGAATCTGAAACCTGTTGCTGATTTTCCACTTGTCACCCAGGCAGGGCGTCCCGGCACTTGCTCCCTCGCCGTCCCCGTCTCAAGGCGGAGGTGGGGTCTTCCTAGGGCCTGGCTCGGGGGCTCGCTCTGCCCCACGAGCCGTGCAGCTCAGCCGCAGGACGAGTGGGTGTGCCTTGCATGAAGTGTGGGTTGCTCCAGCGTTTCCCCCCTCGTCCCTTTCAACCTCTTCGGTGCCCCACAGCGTCCCCGTTCCTGGGTCCTCCCGCTGCCACCGCCACCGGATCCTCCCTTGTCTCCCCCCCCCCCCCCCCCCCCCCCCCCCCCCAGCTGGGGAGTTGTGGCTGCCGTCGCCGACTCCTGGCTCTGCTCTGGACCTTTCACAGGATAACCCTCAGGCTGTTGAACTTGCTCTCTCAGAGAGGTTGGGACCAGGCCGGGTTCAGGGTGACACCCGGGAGAGGTGGTGGTGGCCCTTGCGCATAACATGGAATGAGGACCAGGTTGCTGCTGGAAAAGAAGACAGCTGTAGGTGCCTTGCTCTTGCGTCCCAGGTGGCTGGGGGCTCCGCAGTGCTGGCATGCCGGCCTCAGCGCTTGGGCCGAAGCCGGTCTGCTCCCTGCCCCGTCCCGCCCCGGGGGCCCTAGGAGGCAGGGCAGCGGCACAGACCAGGCCGGGGCAGGTGCCGGGGCCCCTCCCGCAGACTCTGCCCCTCCCACCATCACATGCTAACCCTGGGAGGTGACATAGAAGGAACCGGCTCTTTCTCTCTCTCTCTCTCTCTCTCTCTCTCTCTCTCTTTCTCGGTTGAGGATGAGGCCTCCTGTTGCTTACAAACTCTGCAGGCTCAATCTGGGGAGAGAGAGGTGGCCGACAGGGGTTCTCCTCCCTCGCAGAGACAGGCCCAGAGGTTTACAAGTTTTCTAAGCTTTTGATAATGTGAAGCTCCAGGTTAAGAGGATGCTGTTGAGCACATTGCAGCTATGTAATTTTTGGTGTATGTATGTAATATTTAAGGTTGAAAGAAAATAAATCTCAAAAGCAAAGATACTAACTCTTATTAGAAAAAAAAAGACAAAAAAAAAAAAAAGAAGCCAAAGCATAATGCGTCTTGTCCGCCTTCCGCTGGCTCCACACCTGTGCTGTGCCGTAACCACCCGGCGGGCAGCGGCCGCAGGGAAGGACGGAGCCGGGCCGCGGCATTTGGAGCCCTGAGTCGGTATCTTGTTCGAGAGACATCTAGAGTGGCGGGGCTGTGCTTCCCGGTGCGTTGTTCATGTGGGGATGTGAATGCCTACTGCTTACGATACCTGTATAAAGTGCTGTGTGATTAAACTTTTTTTTTACTTGCATTTTTTTCGTTTGGCTCATTACAATGTACAAAAAAGACAAGGTGGCACCATTAAACCTGCCTCTGCCATTCATCTGGGCTCTGTCGCCTTTCTTCCCCTCTGGGGCACCTCACGCACACCTCCCCAGGGGAGGGCAAGACCGGTTGCCAGGAAGGTTCACGGCAGCGGCACCTCGCACCCACCCGCTCTGCTTCCGCGCCTTCTGCGCGTCCAGTCCTAGGACTCGCTGGCGTCCGGGGGCCGGGAGCCCGGGATCTAGTTCAGCGGGTCAGTGCTGTTCGTGGGCAAGGCTCGCGTCCCATTCTTCAAGGGCCAGTGTTGGGCAATGTCTGCCAGCAGCGGCTGGGGTCCCGGGGGCCCGTAATTGACCGGCCCGGCCAGGTCAACTCCTTCCAGATGCTGGGGGAGCGGACATCGGAGCACCTGGCCTGGGCTTTACGCCAAAACGGTGACCAGCTCGGGGGCCCGGTATGTGCCCCTCCTGCTGTTTCCTTTTAACTCCTGCCCATGGGGGGATAGGGGCAGGGTAGGGTAGAGGAGGTGGAGGAGGCCGGGGGAGCCCTAGAGCCCTCACTGGAGGGATAAGACTCCTTTCCAAAGGGAGTAACTACCTCCCATTTTGACTTTGTTGCCAATTTCCCTAATGCCCCCGAAATCGGAGACATTTTCCCTTTTTGCGGAGACTGACTGGCTGTGTGGCCCTGGGTGAGACACTAGATCTGAGTGTCTGTCTTCCATATGGGGTTAGGCAGTTGGCTGAGCTCCCTGGCTTCTCCCAGGCCAAAGGCGGGATGATCATTGGGGCAGGGCCCTAACCTCCGCAAAAAAAGAGAAAAAGGAAAACCCGGACTAGCCCTGGTCCCGTGCCCACCACCAAAATGACTATTAGCAGGGGTCAGTATCCTGCCGTGTCCAATCCAGGAGGCACCACTGGGCATCGCTAACGTTAAGTTCTAGACCCCACTCCCTCCCCCAACACCTGGAATAACACCAGTAGGCTGGGAGGGTCGCTTTATTTGTGTTTTGATTCATGGGGTGGGGCTCCCAGGACAAAACGGGACTGGCTCCCATAGGCAGGGGCGGGGGGCAACCGGCTGGGCTCCTGGCCCAGAGCCTCATTCTGGCCTTTGGGAGGCAGAGCCCGGCCTCCCAAAGCAAGTCCTCCGCCTTCCCACCTTCTCCAGGGGTCCGCTTGCTCCTCCTCCCCACCACCACACGAGCTGGGGACAGGCCCTCCGGTCCTGGGGGAAGGGGAGAGGATCCTGAGCTCGGAGTAGACCAAGCAGGCTAAGGCACGACAAGGCCCGTGGAGTCATAAGGGCTTTTCTGGAGGGGATCCCCGCCCAGGCTTCTGGCCGGGTGGGGGCTCCGCGCAGCCACTGACCATCCAGATGCAGTTCGCGTGCACCTGGCCCTGCACAGCCTCGCTGACCAACAACTCCCCGTCGGCGGCAAACACACCCTTCCCATCCTTGGGCTCCAGGCGGAAGGCGACCACGGGCGCGTACACCAAGTAGGGACAGGCCTGCTCCAAGTGCCTCCCCTTCTCCATGGCCAGGAAGAGGCGCAGCAGCGTGGCCCGAGACACGCCCGCCCGCACGTAGAACAGGTGCATGGTGCCGGCGGCAGAGCGGCCCATCGGGGCGGCGAACATCTCGCTGCCCAGGTGCGAGTGCAGCAACGCCAGCACCAGCACGAAGTCCTGCTCCGGCACCACCGTCCAGTGCGCGGGCACCGGCTCCTCCAGGGGTACGAGGTGCGCGTCCGTGGGGCCCTGCTGGTCCTGCCGGCCCACTGCAGGGGAGGCGGGCACCCCGGGGACCCCCCTTCCTGCGGGGAGGTAGGCCAGTCGGCCCCGGTACACGCGCAGCGCCGCCAGGCGCAGGAAGGTGCCCAGAGTGAAGCGGAGCTCCCCGAGGCGCCGAAACTTCTCGCTCTCCAGATCCACGTCAGCGATGAAGCCCCAAGACAGGCTAAGCACGGAGAAGAGGCGCAGGCCCGAGGCGGTCTGCAGTGACAGGAGGTTCATGGGCTCCAGCAGCCGGCGGCACAGCAGCAGGGTGCAGTTGGTCAAGAGGTCCTCGTTAGTCACCTGCTCGTAGCTGCGGGGGCGAGAGGTCGGAGGGAGTGAGGCCGGAGCCCTCGCGCATCCTCCCCTTCCGCCGCCTGGGGACTCGAGGCAGGCAAAGCAACACCGGGTCCCTAGGGAGTTAGTCGGTAGGAATGACAGAGGGGGCAGGTGGATGGAGGCAGCCAGCTGGAGTGACCGAGAGAGGGCCCCGGAACACAGCGTGGAGGCTCCCGAGAAGAGGGAACAGAAGTTACCCTGGGATACGGGGACTTAGAAAAGAAAACCTGGCAGGAGGGCGGCATGGAGGAGAAACTGAGGCCCCCTCGGACCCTGGGCTCTCACCCGGCATAATGGTTCAAAGAAGCTGCCAGTGCGTTGCCGGAGCCAGCTGGGAGGCTACACAGGGGCTTCCGGATGGCAGTCTCCCAGTCGGGCCGCTCCATGAGCCCGTTCACCACCTGTTGGAGCACGGGTGGCCTCAGCCTGGGGGGCACCCCGCCCCCCACCACCCACACCCAGTCTCTTGGGGCGGGCCTCACCTCGAACATCAGCCCGTCTCCAGACATGACCACCAGCGCGTCCCAGCGCCCCAGCTCCAACCCCTGCACCAGCTCCCGAGCGTGGTTCCGACGCTCTGTGGAGAGACCGGGTGGCCCCGAGGGTATGTATGGGGGACAGTGGCCGGGATTGCTCCCTGCCACCCCTCGGGGAGGCACTCACCAGTGAGCATCAGCGTGAAGGAGATGCCGGCCTGGGCCAGCAGGGGCTGCACGTGGCTCCAGAAGAGCTGCAGCGCCTTGCCCTTGCCTCCGCGCGGGTTTAGCAGGACCAGCACGCGGCACCGCTCGGGCAGCAGGCTCCCGCCGCCGCCCGCTGTAAAAACAAACCCCAAAAGACCGCGTCCCCAAGCGGCCACTAGGGGGCCGCGGATCACAAAAGGGGTACTTGGGGTGGAAACGTGGGGCCTGATGAACTCCCCCGGTAACTGATCCAACAGATCCCCGCCGGAGGCAGCGGCCTTCCAGGGGGGAGCTCCGGGAGCGGGAGGGAGCACCGTGCCCTTGCCACCCCGGCTCTTGGCTCACACCCGGCCAGCTTCTGGCCTCGTCGGGAAAAGTGTTTCGACTGTCCCCCAGCCAGCCCCTTCTTTTTTTTGCCCAGCTGACTCTGGCCATTCTTCCTGGCAAGGGCGGAAGGGCCACCCACCCTCAGCCCCCCCCCCCCCCCCCGGGACCCCACAAACCTGGATCCATAACCTCGTCCCGCGGCTCCAGCTGCCAGGGCGCCCCCAGCGCCGTTGGGGGGCTGCCCGCGGCGGCGGCTCCTGCCTTCAGCTCCTTATCGGTGCCGCCCAGGCGGGCGACGCGGTGCGGGCTGAGGGGCTCGCCCTTCCCGCCCGGAGTCGGGGCCGCGGAGGTACCGGCGTCATCCCCTGCGGCTGCGGGATCTGAGGGAGAGGAGACAGCGCTGGCGGAGTCCCGGGCGGCCCCCAGAGATGGGCAGCGCCCAGCTAGGTCCTCGGGCCGCGCGCGGGGAGCCGCGCTCTCTGGCATCGCCTAGTCCTCCGAGAGGTCCAAAGAGCCGAGGTCTGGCGCCACCAAGGGCGCCCCCGTCCTAGAACTGAGCCCCCCCCCCCCCCCGCCCCTCCACTCTCAGAGGCGAAGGGTCTCTCTTCCTGGGGACTCTCCTCCCTGGGGGCCTCGGGTTCCGGCCCGACGATGAGGCACAGCCCCGTGGCTCTGTCGGTCGCACCAGCTCCTCACCCCCCGGGGACTGCCAGAGGGAGGGGAGTCCGGTTGCGTAAAAATCCCAGAACGTGAGCGGGCATCGCGGGGCGCGAAGTTGGGCGCGAGCGATCGCCGCCCCGAGCCACCCCCGGCGGGCCGGGGCCACAACCGCGAGCTCCAGAGCGGCGGGGGTCGCCGCGCGCGCCTCCCGAGGCCCCGCGACGCTGCCCGGACGCGCGCCGTGCTCGTGGGAGCCGCGCCGGGGTCGCGCGAGGGCCGAGCCCGAGCCCCGCGGCCGGCCGTCGCCTCCCTCAGCCGAGCGCCGAGTGGGCGCCCAGGAGCCACGAGCGGCGAGAAGGCAGGGCGGGCGGCCCTACCCAGTCGGTCCGGTTTGCTGGGGAGGAGCCACCTCCGTTCCCTACAGTGGCCGAGGGCGGAACTCAGCCCGTCCCGGGCTCAGCCTCACGTCTGGGCGACGACCGGAGCGCCGGACTAACGCGGACTCCACGGCCCCGCCGCCTCTGGCCTCAAACTTTTAGCTCAACTTCGCCGCCAGGCGCCGCCGCGCTGGGAGGGCGCTGTGCCTCTGCGCCCGGCCTGGCCACACCCCGCGCTCCCCCGCGCTCCCGGGGGTGGAACCGGCGCCTGGCGCGGCCAGGGCCTGCCCGCCCCCGGCCTCCCGCACTGTCGGCCCCCGCGGCTCGGCCCCGCGCTGACGCTTGGCCGGATCTCGGGGCCCGGCCGCGCGCGCGCGCGCGCGCGCCCGCCGCTCAGACTGGGCGACCGGCGAGAAGGCGGCGCCGCGGCCCGGCTGGAGTCGGCGAGGCGCAGAGCCCGGGGTCCGGCCACGAGCGGCGGCCGCGAGCTCAGAGTCCCGGACGCGCAAGGGTGAACGCGCAGCGCGGGCCCCGCGCGAACTCGCCGCGCCGCCCGAAGTCCGAGCCGCCCCTGTGGGGCTCCAGGCGCGCGCGGCTCAGCGCTCCGGGCGGACCCTCGGCTGCCCCTGGACGCTGCGACCTCCCGCCCCGGGATCGTCCCCCTTCGTGCGCCCCACCGCAGCCCCCCGGAATTCGAGGCCCAGACCCCACCGGGTACCCCTCCTCTGTGCCGGGGCGTCTCTGCTGCCGCGCCCGTTCTCCCCCGGAGGATTATTTTTGGCTTCCCGGCGCGGCAGCCCGGTCGCGCAGCCACCGAGCCCACGGCAGTCAGGCGCGCCGTCGGGGGGCGGGGGGAGGGGACAGGGGACCCGCCGGGGTGGGGGTGGGGGTGGGGGGGGGGGGTGGCTGCTGTCCGGAGGAGGGGGCCTTGTCAAGAACCTTAAAATTTGGATCTTTTCCCCCAGAGGAAACCATCGAGGCTCACCGGGGCGAGAGAAGCTGTCCCGCAGCAGGCGATCCAGTCCCACGCCCCTCACCCGCCGTGAGGTGTGAACAAGGTCTAGGGGTCCCCGTCGGCATCGGAGAGCCAAACCGCGGCGGAGTGTCCCCCGCCGCCTCCCCTGGCTCAGTGGGAAGATGCAAGCGCGCCGGGGGGAACCTTCACTTCGACGGAGGCAGAGCGGGGAGCGCGAGTCAGTGCGTGCGTGAGAGATATACATACATATCAGGAGAAAGTGTCTGACCTGAACGTGTCCGCGACCAACTCGAGTTGAGTCCCCGGGGGGGTTATCTGCGGAGACCCGGAGGAGGAAGGGGTCAAAGCCGACTAGGTGCCCTGACCAGGTGAGGCCAAAGTTAGGAAAGGCCTAACGCCTGTAGCGGGCGGAGGTGGTCCCGGCCCAGGCTGCTGCGGGCTCGCGCGCCCGCACCCGCAGCCACGCGGCCCACGCACACCTGGCACTTCTCAACGCCCCCGAAAGTCGCAACTCGGGCACGCCTCCGCGGGGTCTCTTCCGGGGAACGCAGGCAGCGGGTCCCGGTTTCCCGGCACCCGGGGGGGGGGGGGGGGCGGAGCCCGCGGTCGCCGGCTAGGAGGGAGGCGCGGGCCCGGGGACCCGCGGCTCGGCGCGCGTCGCAGCGGTGCGCGCTTCCGCCTTGCGCGGCCCCCGGGCGGCCCTGGCTGGGTCCCGAGCGTCCCGAGCGCGTTCCGAGAAAGTGACTCAGCGATGCGCTCGAGGGTCGAGAAACTCCGTAAAACTAAGAACGTGGGGAGGGAGCTGGAGCGCCATCACCCTCTCGCAGCGCCGCGGCCGCGGTCTGGTCTTGAACCTCCGGGCCCGCCACCCCCACTCCGCAGGAAACCGGCACGGGAAGGGCAGCGCTGCAGCCGCAGTGCCGCGGTCACGCGACGCGGGGACGCGAGCGGCGGCGGAGGAGGAGGCTCAGTGCGGGAGCCTGAGGACCTGATCCAGCCCACCCGCCCCTCCCCCCTGCTCCCCTCCTCCCCTTCCCGCCCTTCCGTCCCCGCTCTTCCCCTCCGGCGCAGGCTAGGGTCTAAGTCTGGATTAGGCGCTTTCGAAAAAGCGGGACGCGCTTTTTTCCCCCTGAGATCTCGGCCTTGGAGGGAGGTGGCTACGGAGAAGGCCAGGCCAGCCTCCCCCTTCCCCCATCAGGCCTGAAGAGCCGCTGCTTTAAACCTTGGAGTCTGGTGGGAAACTGAGGCACAGGGAAGGGAAGATGTGGCTGTGCATGAGTCCATGGTGAGAAAGCTCGCCTGCTACAGGGTCCCGCGCTTCCTCCAGGCGCCCCAGGCTGGAGCCCCGCCGGAGTCGCAGGGAGTCGGGTGGAGGCGGGGTTGACCAGAAACCTTGCGGGCGAGGGGAGGCGGGGCAGCCTTTTGGGCTCTTTATCCGGCCTCCGGGGGCCCAGTGGGAGGGAGGTGAAGGGCAAAGCCCTCTGGCCCGGGTTCCAGTCTGCACAATGGCTCCTCTGTCCTCCCTGGCGCCTCTTCTCCTGCCCCCCTCACCTCCACGGCCCCCGCTGTAACCCCCCTCATTCTTGTCAGTCACCTCCCGGCTCCCAGGCCGCCTCTCCCCAGCCTCTCTCTAAAGAACCTTATCTGATGCAGAAACTCACCCATCAGCAGCCCTGGCCCAAGAGACAGGATTGGGCAAGCACAAGATGCTTGTGGCCCTTTGACAATCGGGGGCACCCAAACCCCGAGAGGTGAAGGGTCTTGCCCTAGCTGTCAAACCAAGTCCCAACAGAGCGGAGAAGTAAATCCAGGAGTCCTGCCTCCCAGCCGGGAAGACAGACCTCTTGCTGATTAAGTTTGAGTATCCTATCGATTGACCCGGTAGGTGGCCTGCCCCAATGAGAAAGAAAACCAGAGAAAGAAAACGTCTTGAAGCCCTCTCCAGGCTTCCTCCCCCAAGCCTAGTCCTAGCAACCAGCCCCCGTGCCCAGCAAGGCCCACCAGGCTTGATCTGACCAGATTGCCACGGGGTAGCTCGGCTTGAAGGCAATACCTGTCTCACAGGTCAGAGAGACTGCCTTTCCATCTCTCCCAGCCACCTCTTCCTCCCCCAGGCAGCCTCCCCAGGGAGACACTCCTGAGAGCCTCTCTTCTGCTTCAGAGAAAGAAAGCAGGCATTCACTGGGCCCAGCTCCAGCTCTCAGGAAACGTGGGGCCAAGGCCGCCAGATGGCACATGACTTGCTTTTATTAGGATAGGATCCCCACCATCCCTCCGTTGCCGGAAGCAATCCTCCCTGGGACATTGCAGCTCCCAAGTTGAATTGCAGAGCCTCGAGGCCTCCCTTGACCTTGAGTCCTTTCCGCCTGAGAGGCCGCAAGGGCAGGGAAGGGGAGGTGTGCAACTCTACAAACTCCCCTTAAGACTTGTGTTCTAGGACAGTCCCAGATGTGGCTTTCTGTTCTGAGAGTTTCCTAGATGCTCGTGACCGTGCCGGGTGTTGTGGGTTGTGGGGTGTGCCGCCTGTGGAGATCCGGGAGGGCGGACTGGTCACACGGGATTCTTGGCTGCTCGCAGGGAGTGTTCAGAGTTTCTGTTTCTGCCGTGGTTGGGATCAGCTTAGCTCTACCCTTCGGGCAGCCTCCTTGTCCTCGTGGGTTTCCTTGCTAAGGCTGGGGACACCTGTCTCCTCTGGGGTCTGCCTTCCACCCCTCACCTGCTGGCCTGCTGATTCTAGCTCCCTGACAGGGTGATTAGCTTCTGGAACGCCCTCAGTGTGGAGGCCTGCAGGCCACGCCCACTCCACTCCTTTCGAATGTCTGCCCAACGTCTGAAGACAATTCTAGTTTCGTGGGGTCGTTGTCACAAAGTACCACAAACTGGGTGAATTCCCAGAAATCTACTGTTTCACCGACCCAGAGGTCCCGAGTCTGAGACCAGTATGTTGAGGGGGGAGGGTGCAGAGAGAGAGAGAGGGGGACAGAGGATCCAAAGTGGGCTGTGCTCTGACAGCACTGAGCCGGACGTGGGGCTCAAACTCACAAACTGTGAGATCATGATCTGAGTCAAAGTCTGACGCATAACCCACTGAGCCACCCAGGCGCCCCTGGATTTGTTCTTTGGGGACTGTATTCTGTTCTGTGGGCTTGTTCTTTTTCAAATGCAAATTACTGTGGGAGGGAAAAACCAATGAGTTATTAGGACTCTAGTGTGAATTAACGTATCGCTTTTTTAGCGTATCGCATTTTCGATCAAAACAATGTACAAATACAATGGGCGCCTGCCTGGGTGGCTCCGTAGGTTGCGTGTCTGACTTCAGCTCAGGTCACGATCTCAGGGTTTGTGAGTTTCAAGCTCCACCTCGGGCTCTCTGCCGTCAGCACAGAGCCGGTTTCAGATCCTCTCTCTCTCTGCCCCTCTCTCGCTCACACTCTCTCTCTCAAAGATAAATAAACACTTTATAAAAAATGTACAGATAGGGGCGCCTGGGTGGCGCAGTCGGTTAAGCGTCCGACTTCAGCCAGGTCACGATCTCACGGTCCGTGAGTTCGAGCCCCGCGTCAGGCTCTGGGCTGATGGCTCAGAGCCTGGAGCCTGTTTCCGATTCTGTGTCTCCCTCTCTCTCTGTCCCTCCCCCGTTCATGCTCTGTCTCTCTCTGTCCCAAAAATAAATAAACGTTGAAAAAAAAAAAAATTAAAAAAAAAAAAATGTACAGATAGGGGCACCTGGGTGGCTCAGTCAGTTAAGCGTCTGACCGGCTTAGGTCATGGTCTCACGGTTTGTGGGTTCAAGCCCTGCATCGGGCTCTGTGCTGACAGCTCAGAGCCTGGAGCCTGCTTTGGATTCTGTGTCTTCTTCTCTCTCTGCCCCTCCCCCACTTGTGCTCTGTCTCTCTCTGTCTCAAAAATAAATAAATGTAAAAAAAAATAATAAATAAAATAAATAAAAATAAAAATGTACAGATACTAGGAGCGCCTGGGTGGCTCAGTCGGTTAACCATCTGACTCTTGGTTTCGGCTCAGGTCATGATCTCACAGTTTCGTGAGTTCAAGCCCCACATTGGGCTCTGCGCTGATAGCCTGGAGACTGGGATTCTCTCCCTCCCTCGGTCTCTGCTTCCCCCCCCCCCCCCCCTGTCTCTGTCTCTGTCAAAATAAATAAACTTAAAAAACATTTTTTTCCTCAATGGACAAATACTAGGTGTCCTGAAAAAGGGAGATAATGTGCGTCCACGTGCGTGTTGGAGGAAAGCGGGCGTCTGGAAAACGGAACCACCCTTCTCCCGGCGTTGTCAGGGTGCGATCCGTTGGGAGGGGTTGTTGATGTCTGCCACACTTCCTTGCACGCCCAGGCTTGCACACTGTTCCCTCGACTTTCAGATCTTACTTTACACCTTGACTTATGGCGTCTCTGGCTTCCTAAGAAGATGGGTTTGTTTTCCCGGCCCTTGGAAGAACAAAGCTGAGTTTTGTGTCAGCGTATTAGGTTCCTGTTGCTGCCCAGATTTACTGTCTTCCAGCTCCAGAGGTCAGAAGTTTCAGATGGATCAGCGAGGCTGCCCTGCCTCGCCTGTTCCAGCTTCTGGAGGCCATGTGCATTGCTCTGCTCAGACCCTCTCTTCCTTCCGAAGCCAGTCGCACAGGACTTCAGATCTTCGTCTGACCTTTATTTCTATTGTCACGTCTCTGACCTTCCTACCTCCTTCTTCCTCAAAGGAACCCGGCGATTACATCGGCCCCGCCCCTATAACCCAGGATAGTCTCACCATTCAAGGGCCTTAATTTAAGGCTTCCTAAGCTTCTTCCAAAGCCCTTTTGCCATATAAGGTAACGTGTTCGCCCGCGTCCGGGATTATGACCTGGACATTTGGGGGGCAGTTATCCTGCCAACCATGGAGGAGTTACAGAAAGTCTGGGAACTGCGTCTTGGCTGAAGAACTTTCCGACACCCGCCCCCAGCACCCCCAAGTGAGCACACACCAGGAGGTTGTTTTCCCCCAAATAAGTGTCTATCGTGTGGGGGTGAAAACACTTTTGCTGGTATCCACACGTGATTCTGTCGACTTCCCTGCAAAGAATACCGGTTTCCAATTTTGAAAATTACCCAAGAGAAAAATTGGCATCTTGGCTACACATAGTAATTCCGGGATTCCAAAACCCCAACTTTTCACCTGAGGAAGGGACGGGAAGCAGAACAGCCCATCCCTTTTCGGCCTGGCAGAGTTCTCCACTCGGCTTTGCCGGAAAGGTTTGCCATGGGCCCCCCGGGTACCAAAAGGAAGCGTGTGGTCCTCTCGGCCCCTATCATGTGATCTAACAGCCCTGCTGCCTCTGCCCCTCTGTGTGCCTCTGCCACACAGAAAATCGTGGCTAGGAACATTCCAGAGGCTCTGGCTGACATCAGCTCCGGTTTGGGCCCAAAGCAGCCTCTGGCCTGCTCGCCAGTGGCCAACCCCACATCCTGGATGCTTGCCGTGATTGTCCCTTCCTGAGGCTGCAGCCGGCCCTCCACCCCACCCAACTGTGCCTACTTGCTCATTTATACTGGTTCGGAGACCGGGGGCAACTGGTAGGAGCCTTGATCCAAGGGAAGGAAAGCCACGTCAGGCCGCCCGCGGCAGTTCCCCAAAGGGAAACTTCTGGGAGTCAGGAAGAGAGGCCTGGCACTCTGAAGTTGGGGAGCAGGACAGCAGGACAAGCAGGATCCAAGCCAAGGGGATGGGTGTGTACACAATTTTCCGGGGGCTTGATGTTGTGCAATGTTTTCCACTCTCACCTCTTTCAAAAGCTAAGATGCATCCTTGGGACGTTCCCAAAGCAAACAGAGTGGGTCGGACCCGGCCGAGGTGGGCGGTGCATTGGCACCAGCGGTCCGGTGCCTTCCCTCCAACCTGACGTGGACCCTGCCTGCCTGCTGCCAGGGAGGTGAAGTCCCTTGTCACCGGGACCCAGAGAAGCTTGCCCTGCCTCTGGGAACGCCCGCTCCCGGCACCCCACTGACCCCTGGTGGCCACCTGGGACATGCGTCCTTCTCCTTCATCCGAACCCTGCGGCTGCTCAGGCTTCCTCCATAGATGCCATCTGTGGGGGGTGGTAGCTTGGGGGCAAAAGAGGGGCATGGGCGCCCTACTCTGCCCGGCTGCACAAAGACACGGATCCTGGAGCGGGGCTTGCCTACCCCTGATGCTCATCCACATCCTGAAAATAGAAATTCCTCTTCCCTGGAGGCTTGCCTCTTGAAGGTCAAACCCTTCGATTCTTTCCAGACACAGCCCCGGTAATTTAAGCCATGATTATACAGCATGGGCTGGACAGCTGGGGCCAGGGAGGGGGGCTGGGGGCAAGGGACACTGTAACCTAATTGCACACGTGTTCCCCGAAGCCTTTGGGCATCAAGGGGAGTGATGTGCTGATCCGACAGGAGAGCCATTTCCAAAAGCAGGTCCTTGTTCTCTGAAGTCCTGGCCGCGGCCACGTGACTAGCATCTTGAGAATGAGTTAAGATGTCATTTCTCCTTCAAGGCACCGTCAGATGATCCTAGCAGCCTTCTCTGAAACTCACTTTCAAAAAGGAAATGGGGAAACAAGTGATTACCTGGCAAAGCTTACAGACTAGTGAAATTGTGTGTGTGTGTGTGTGTGTGTGTGTGTGTGTGTGTTTTAAAGAGAGAATGCGCACATGTGCACACTCAGGGGAATGTGGGGAGAGGGACAGAGAGAGAGAGAGAAAAAAATCTTTTTTTTTTAATTTTTAATGTTTATTTTCAAGAGAGAGAGACAGAATGTGAGCAGGGGAGGGGCAGAGAGAGAGGGAGACAGACAGAAGCAGAAGCTGGCTCCAGGCTCTGAGCTGTCAGCACAGAGCCCGACGCGGGGCTCGAACTCACGGACTGAGAGATCATGACCTGGGCCGAAGTCGGAAGCCCAACCTACTGAGCCACCCAGGCCCCCCGAGACAGAAAATCTTAAACAGGCTTCACGCTCAGCTCTGAGCCCGACGCAGGGTTCAATCCCACGACCCTGGGATCACGGCCCGAGCTGAAATCAAAGAGTCGGACGTTCAACTGACTGAGCCACCCAGACTCAGCCACCCCTGAATTTGTTTTTTAAAAGCAAAAATTGGGGGGGGGGGCACCTGGGTGGCTCAGTCAGTTAAGCGTGGGACTTCGGCTCAGTTCACGA
>NW_026058470.1:0-109460 GCF_023721935.1 Panthera uncia
ATCGTCCCCAGGGAGCGAGCCAGTGGTCCTCCCCGCAGGCCAGGGAGTTGCCTGAGCCCGGGGAGCCTGCTGGTGCTTGCCCTGGCCAGTCCAAATGTCCCTGATGCCTGGGGACACGTGTCCACGTGGGCCTGGAGCCCTCCCTTTCTCCTCCCAGGGGGCCTGAGGCTCTGAGTGCGGCCCTGCCACGGCCAGTCCCAGGAAGGGACGTAGAAGAACCGGGATCCCCTTTCACTGAGGAAGAGCCCAGAGAAGTCACACAGTTGCTGAACAACAGAGCCAGAGAGCCTGTGCTCTCTCATTAGCCCACACAGCCTCCCCCAGGACATCTCCTGTGGCCAGTGTGTGCCCGTGCGTTTGAGCGTGTGTGTGCATGCGTGTGTGCACGTGTGCGTGCGTGTGTGTGTGTGTGTGCGTGTGTGTGTGTTTTCTAGGTGCAGTGCCTGCCCACAGAGGCCAAGCAACACTGTTAGCCTCCTGGTCCCACTCCGAACACACCAACACATTTCCCCCCAGGGCAGGGACAGCATGGTGCCACCCCGCTCCTCACAAAGGAACCGGGAGGGAGGGCACAGCCAAGGTGCAGCTCCAGTCACCGGATGCCCGTCTCTGGAGGACCTCACTCTTGGGATCTGCCTGGCAGCTCTTGCAGTGCACTCACTTGATTCCTGGAGCGTCCAGCAGGTTGGTCAGGCCTGTCCAGTTGATCTGCAGGTGCTGCAGGGGCAGAGGGAGGCTGTTAGGCTGGAAGAAGCTAGAAGCCCAGGGCTGGGTCCCTCTGCCAAGCGCCTCACACCTGCCAGCCCGGGGAACCCAGCCTGCTGGTGGTGGTGGGACCTCTGCAGGGGCGTCAGGCAGGTGAGGGCACCTCTCAGTCTTGCTTAGGCCTCGGCTTGGGTGGCTGGGGCCGCGAGGCCCGCTGCTCTCCTGCCAGGACCACACGGGAGAGCAGGGCACACGGCCACAGGCCGGCCTGGACTGAGAGGTCTGGGTTACACCGTCTCCACCTCGGTCCCCCTGTGTGACCTCGGCAAGCCACTCTCCCGAATGTTTCCTGGTGTCAGGGAGAGCAGAGCCGAGCACCTCAGGCTGCCTTAGATGACATGAGACGAGCAGTTGGAGCAGCCAGTCTCGCCGGCCTTCGGCAGTTCCATTCTGGGACTCAGACTGGCTCCTGGGGCCTAGCAGGCGAGTGCTTTCTCACAGGGAACCGCAGGCCTGCGTCTTTCCCTGGGACTTACTGGCTTCTGAAGGAAGAACACCGTCACGGCTCCCACGAAGGGCTTGTCCACCAGGAGGGGCTCCAGGATGATCCGCAGCGTGCCCTGCAACTGGGTGGGCACAGGGGGCCAGTGTGGGACCTCAGCCCCACTCCCCCCTGCACCTGCTGTGCTCTGCCGAGGCCACCCCCAAACATCAGGGCCACCTGCTGTTCCAATAGGGACCACACTTGGGAAACAGAAATCTGCACACAGCTGTCACGCCTCTGCCAGCTACCAGGGGCCCCGAGCTAGCCACCACTGCCTTCCACGGGTGCAGAGGGCAATTTACTTTACCTCTTGCTCACGTTTCAGGCCAGCCCAGCCAGTGGGGACCCAGCTCCCGTATTACTCCTCTACCACAAGAGATCTCCACCTCCTCCTCCAACCGCCTCATTTCTAAGCACTGGTTCTGCATCACTCCATGAACAGAACCTTTCCCTTCCCTGGGCAGCTGATATCACCCTGGGGGGACTGTACAGAGGCAGGTGTGGGGCCATGGGGCCAAGCAGCAGGTTAATAAGGCCTAGTCACCTCTTCACGGCCAGGCGACCTCAGGCCTGGAGTCCCTTGGTCATCGTCAGCCTGTGTTTGGTGTCTGCACCTTTTCTGCAGCCTGCTCCAGCATGAGCCCACTTCCCCCTGCCCAGCCTCCCACCCCAGGGGCAGGAATGGGGGGTGGGCAGTCCCACCAGGCTCCACGTACCTGGATCCCATTCACGCCAGCCTGTATCTTCTGCAGCTCTGCACTGATCTCACAGTCCCCGATGTAGCTGAAAGTGGGGAGGGACGAAGGGCAGGTACACCACTCAGAGAGATCAGGAAGCTTGCCCAGCACCACACAGCCCAAGTCCAGGCGGCCAGCCACCAAGCCTGAGCCCTGTGTCACCTGGATATGGCCTCCCTAAAAGCCTTAGCCTTTCTCAGCTCTGCAAAAATACCGACGTGAGCCCAGACCCTGGGAGGCAGCTGCACCGGTCCTTTCACCCAGGTGTCTCATGAATATCCCTACCTCCGCCCACAAGGGCGGTGACTGTGGTCACCACTTTGCCCTGTGACACCCCGAAGATGTGAAGTGGGGGCTCTCGATGAACATATTACCCAGTCCTCCGCTACTGCTGTGTGCCTGCCCCGTCCCTGTTCAGGTCTCTTCCCCAAGGACACAGGAACCTGAGTCTAGCTGGCAGCACTTACCAAGTAATGGGCACAGGGAGCCCAGATGGGCGCCTTGGAGGGTAAGGATCATAGGACTCTGTCAAAGGGTCCTCTAAGGGGATAGAGAGCGGGGAGGCTTTAAATATCTGCAGGACAGGCAGAGAAGCTGGGTATCACAGAAATGCTGAGTACCCTCTGAAGAGCAGGGGTTGGAGGGGGGGGGGGAGATCTGTCTGAGCTGAGAAGCTAACTGAGTGCCAGACAACCTGATGTGCCTTAACTATTCATGCAAGGATCCTGTGGCAAAGTTTTGGAGCCAAGAGTGACCAACAGCCAATATCATCCCAACACACTTGAGACCAGCCCTCAAATGGGGATGGGTGTTCCCAGAGTTGACTCTTGTCTTCCCAATATGCTCTCGGTGCCAGCCTCTGGGCTAAGGACAGGAAATGAGGCACTGGAGAGGAATGGCAACAACCTGGAACTTTAGGAGTTGATCCTTGGTCCTTTAAAGCACAGTTCAGATCTCACCACCTCCAGGAAGACTTCCTGGATTGAATGTCCCTTCTCTCAGACTCAAGCCTGCTACAAACATCATTCCAAAGAGGCTCCTTTGCCCAACCCACTGAACTAGTCACTCATGTGTCTTTGCATCCTTGTTTTCCTGAGGTGCAACGACTCCAGTTCTCCCACAGATTTCTCACAGCCTGTGCTCAGAGCTCCCTGGGCTTTACCACAAGTCCCCATATCTTCTTGCCATACTTGCTCCCTCTTTCTACACGCTCTTTAAGGCAGCTGGTCTGACCCTCCAGGTGACTAGCCCTGACTTCCAAGAAAGTTCTGCTGTCTGGGCCTTGGCACCCGGAGCATGCTTGGTGCCTAGTCTTATGGGAGGAGCTGGGCCTGGGCTGAGGGTCAAACAGCTGTGGCTTCCCTGGGACCATCCATTATTCCTGATAGTCGGCCCTGCTCCAGCCCAAGGTGGTGTGGATATGTCTGTTGTGAGGCGCTTTCACACCCCAAATTCGAGTGTAAGTATGCTACTCCGTCCTCAAACTGACTGTTCTCACACAGGGTTCCCTTGTGCCCTACACCCGGCCCACAAAGGCAAGAGGGCTCACCATATCTGCAGGTCCAGGACCACCTGCCTTCGGTTGCGCTTGTTAGTGTGTGCCTTGACGCCGTTGACCCTGGGGCACTGGAAGAGAGGCCAGAGGGCTAGGTCAGCAGGGATCTGGCAGCAAGGGATGGCTGCTGGCCCCTCGCCCAGCACCGGGCTTTGTCCCCAACAACCAAGGTGGCCTCTGCATTCCCGGGATGAGGCACAAACAGAAATTCACACTGCTGCATCTGTCCTGGGCACTGTGATACTTCCCTCCCTAGAACGCACACCCTTTCTTCTCTCTCTTAGTGCAGGTATTTACGGAGTACCTGCTCTGTGCCAGGCACTGGACTGGGGAGAAGGCCAGGAGCAAGATGGGCTGAGCCTGCCCTCATGGGTTGGAAGCCCAGCAGAGGAGACAGTGGTGGGGGAGGGTGTGATGAGATTCAGCCCCTTGCTGTCACATGGGGATCTGGAGATTTCAGGAGCAACCTCCCCTGGTGTGGGCAGAAGTTAGTGAAGGCTTCCTGGAGGAGGAGGCATTTAAACAGTTCTGGCCTATGAGTAGGAGTCGGCCACCCAAGGGCAAGGGAAGAGGGCAGGATCCCTGGCTGTGGGATCTGACCCTAAAAATTAAAGTGCCCTGCCCTTGACCCAGCCCTCCATGACCCAGGGTCATGGTCCCCCAGCCTCTGGGGCTGAGGGCTGAGCTGCTAAGTAATGCCTCCTACCCCAGGTCTCTTCGCCTTCTGTTAGGAGGCTATTGGGCATTGGAATGGGGGTCTGATTATTATTTACGAAGAATAAAAAGCAAGTATCATTTGAATTTGAGTTATAGTCATGCTGAAGTAGTGAGGGTTGAAGTTCACTAATGTTTGCAATCTAGTTTGAAATGCATTTTAAAAAAAGATGATGAGGTGGGGCACTGGGGTGGCTCAGTTGGTTAAGCGTCCGACTTCGGCTCAGGTCATGATCCCGTGCTTTGTGGGTTCGAGCCCCGCGTCGGGTTCTGTGCTGACAGCTCGGAGCCCAGAGCCTGCTTCGGATTCTGTGTCTCCCTCTCCCTCTCTGCCCCTCCCCCGCTCACACTCTGTCTCTCTCACTCTCAAAAATAAATAAATGTTAAAAAAAAGTTTTTTAAAGATGATGAGGAAAAATAGATGCATGGATATGTGCTAAAGCAAAATATAGCAACAGGTTAGCAGTTGTTTGATTCAGATGTCTCGTGGCATAATACTCTCACGTCTTCTGTATGCTGGAGATTTTTCACAATGAAATGTTGGAGAAAAAAATTCGGTCAACCACACTAGAGGATATTCCATTATCTTTCTGTTCTCCCCTTAGAAAGTGCCATTTACAAATGCACTGTCACATGAAAAGCCTATCCAAGAGTATGGAACCAAAAATGCAGGGGAAAAAGTATTAATAGGGACATCTCGAGTGGTTTAATTAAAATTATTATGTAGTCTTTCCACAGTTTGTGATATGTGTGGTAGGTCAGCTTTTTTAAATATATAGTTTGCTGTGGTTTATTTTTGCCATTCTTTCTCATATTTATTTAACATTTATTTTTGCCCTGATTTTATATTTTTATTTTTTTATTTTTATTTTTTTTTTGAGAGAGAGCGAGAGCACGCATGTGAGCAGCAGAGGGAGAGAGTGAATCTTAAGCAGGCTCCACGCCCATCATGGAGCCGGACACAGGGCTCCATCTCATGACCCTGAGATTGTGACCTGAGCTGAAATCAAAAGTCGGACGCTTAACCGACTGAGCCATCTGGGCGCCCCATGTTCTTTTTCTTTCCTGTCGAAGCTTCAGGCCACGTCCACCCTGGTCTCCAGGGCCTTCGTATTAAAGACCCAGAAAAGCCAGTGGAAGACTGGGGAGCAGGGCGGGGCACTGTAACGGACTTCCCACAGCCTGGAGCCTCTAGGCCTGCTTCTGTTGTGACAAGGGACAACTTCCCAGCAGCATCACATCCCACAGGCATCGGGCTGTGTGGTAAACACAGCAGTCTGCCGGCTCCTTAGCTCTTAGCCTGCTGAATCCTTCAAATGCCAACTCAGACATCACCCACTCCCGGCAGCCTTCCCTGACTACCCCATTCCCCTCCACTCCTGAATTCACGCATTCCTCTACCATTGTGTGTACACGGCCCTGTTGAGGTCCACCAGTTTATACGTCCGCCTCACACAGGACAGAGACCTTTGTGAAGGCAGGCGCATAGCCACGCCCATTTCTGTCTATGGTGTCTCACTCACAGCCATGTTCCATAAAGTCTACATGAACGAACCAGGGAATGGACAAATGAACCAACAGATGCTGGGACAAGCCAGTCCTGGCTGAGTCCGAGTGGCATAAACCAGAATCTCCAGGGCTCAGGCGGCTAGCGGGGCAGAGTTGGGACACGCCCTGGGGCAGGCAGACGGCTCTCAGCAGGCTGGCCTGCACTCTGGCACCTGCCTGCCCCACAGCAGACCACATGCTGGGGCCTCTGATTTCCCCAGTGATGGACATCACAGCAGTTCTCTGCCTGGAGGATGCTTTTCTTTTTTTTTTTTTTAAGTCAACTCTACACCCAACATGGACCTCAAACCCATGACCCCAAGATCAAGAGTCATGTGCTCCAGCGACAGAGCCAGCCCGCCAGGGGTTCCTGGGATGAATTTTCAAACAGCAAAAATAAGACTCACAGCAGTGGGGCACTTTAGGGCAGCAGGAACGGGGCACAAGGGTGGACTAGGAAGCTGTCAAGAATAAGGACCTGATGTTGGGTATGTCAGATGCAAACCTCACCTATCCTGGGTCACCTATTATCTTCACAGAACTAGGGTTGGGCTTGTGATGCTGCTTGCGAGAACCAATCATTTGGTACAGAACTATCCACTGTGTTGAGGCACTTCCTCTCTCCGTGAAGGTGTGCTCTCCCAAGCTGATGCCTTAGCAAGCATGACTTGTACATCTTTGTATCTGGCCGACTGCCACTGCCTGGCATGTTTCCAAAATTTGGCTGAAGAAAGGTGGACTTATTTCCCATCTTTCCTTTTTGTTCTCTCAGAGCCAGGCTTCCTTAGACCCTGCAGAGACGGTGGGGCCGGGACTCAGGGGTGAGGGGTCTATACCGAGGCTGAGAGGCTGAGAAGGGCAGGTGGCAGCCAGGCCCCCAGCAAGGTCCCCTGGGATGTTCTCAGTCAGGAGCGAATGACCTGGGGCAGGGTTTGGGACAGAGAAAAGGCTGCAGAGCAGATACAGGCTGCCCCTCCTGAGACATCACCCACCTTTTGTCACCCACCTTTTGTCCAAAGTAGAGCTTGGTGAAGGTGAAGGTCTTCAGGTGGATGCTCTTCTCCCGGATCTTGGGCTCGAGTTTCTCCCGGAACTTGTTCTCCATGATCATACTCAGGTAGGGCCAGATCTGAGAGATGATCTGTGACCACAGGAAGAGGCTCTTGGGGGTCAGGTCTGTTTCCCCCACCCAAGACCCAGGGCTACCCAGAACAACCTGGCCCCGGGGTGGGGGGGGGGGTCCCATGGCCCTTACACTGCAGCACCCACAGGCCTGTCTGCCCACCCATCCACGCAACTGTCCATCCATCTATCCATCAAACATGGCATAACTACAACAGTTGTTCTCACTCTGGCCCAGGCAGTGGGACCCCAAGACTTGGTGCTGTTTTGCAGAACACCACAAAATGGTCACTCAACTTAGTATTATGAAACTTTTGGTTCACTGCTAAAATGTAAGCTATCAGAATCAACATTGTGGTGTAACCAGGAAGGAGCAGGTGCCAGAGGCTTAAGGAAAAAGAATCACAGAAGAGAAAGTTAAATTGCTTCCTGTGGATTTAATTTTTTCTAACAATCAAAAAAAGGCTGCCTTGGGCTGATCTCTGCAGAATGACTCATGGCGTGGGCCTGGAAAGTAAGCATGGGACAGGGGAGAGGGAGGGCAGCAGAGAGAGGTCATAGTTTAAAGATGCAGTTCCTGTTCCCCAGACCCAGCATCGGAGGAGCCCGAGGCTGAGAGGTTTCAGGGCACCACTGCCTCCATCTCTCTCAGGGGCCCCGTTAGGGCTGGTTCCATCTTCCTGCCTCACTGCTTTGTCGTCTACTGAGTGCATCCTGAGCATGAAGCTCCATGGGACACACTGGGTGCCCCAGTGTGTGGTTTGTCTACACAGTTGTCTCCCCACCTGTGCCCTGAACTGAGGGTGGGAGCCTCATCCTACAGTCACATGTCCCCAACACCTTGTGTGGGACTCTGTGTGTCAGTGTAAGAAAGCAAGATGTAACACACGAGGGCACCCATGAACTAGGGGACACAGGCAGGAGGGACTCCCCTTTGTGGGCACAGAACAAGGTCTGTCCCAGGGGCCCTGGGCCCAGCATTAATCCACAGAAATCTGGTCACTCCTCTGAAAGCAGCAACCTACTTCGTCCAACTTCTACCCATAGGCTGGGAGCAGTGTTCTTTTTTTCTTTTTTTTTTAAATGTTTATTTATTTATTTATTTATTTATTTTAATTTTTTTAACGTTTATTTATTTTTGAGACAGAGAGAGACAGAGCATGAACGGGGGAGGGTCAGAGAGAGGGAGACACAGAATCTGAAACAGACTCCAGGCTCTGAGCTGTCAGCACAGAGCCCGACGCGGGGCTCAAACCCACAGACCGTGAGATCATGATCTGAGCCGAAGTCGGCTGCTTAACCGACTGAGCCACCCAGGCGCCCCAAATGTTTATTTATTTTTGAAAGAGAGAGCAAGTGAGCGAGCAGGAGAGGGGCAGAGAGAGAGAGGGAGACACAGACTCTGAGGCAGGCTCCAGGCTCTGAGCTGTCAGTACAGAACCCGACGCAGGGCTCGAACCCACAAACCATGAGATCATGACCTGAGCCAAAGTTGGACACTTAACTGACTGAGCCACCCAGGCACCCCTACTGGAAACGGTTTTTGATCCACACGGCATTGACATCTTTGGTAACACAGAACTATCAACTTTTGCTCAAAAACCATCAGGAAGTCTTTTCTTAGACCTAACTTAAGTCATTCCTGCTATGGCTGTTCTAACCAGAACAGAGGCAAGGTTCATATTAGAAAAAGTCCTGAGTCAGAATACTTGAGTGGGTGGGAGGATCCACGAGCTGTCACATTTAGGGGACAGATGTGGGCTGTCCAGATAGGGGCCAGACTCTGTTTCCTCATCTGTAAGAAAGGGCTAGACCCAGAGTTGGAGCCTGGGGGCCCCCCTGAGGCATCTGGGAGCAGAGCCTGCTGGGAGTTCCCTGAATGATCTAATAGTAGTCACACCAGTGATGACAGTGTTCATGACGTCCCAGGCACTGTGGGGCACTCATTACCTCATTAACCCTCACAGCCTCACAAGGCAGGGACCGTAATTATTCCTGTTGCACAGATAGGGGGAACCAGCTCTGAGAGGTGAGGCGGCCTGCCCAGGGTTGCAGAGTCAGTGCTGACAGATCTGGGCTGGAGACCAGGTAAAGTGTGGCCATGGCCTTCCTCCCTAGCAAGCACTGATCTTGGCCTCATGGGCCACTGGGGGTGCTGCATTTTTCTCTATACTTCTCTGTGTTTTCTAACATTTCAGCTGTGGCCATGCATTAGTTTCACACTAAAATAAATTTTGTTTTCTTCTGTTTTGTTTTAAATAGAATCATTGGTAATGAGAAGATCCGGGAGGGTGGGAAGGGGAAGAAACCGGCAGAAGGCAGCCGGCAGTTACTGCCAGGAGGCCCCTGTCCCTGTGCGTGGCATCGCTGATGCCCCGTCCCCGGGGTCCCTCAGCCTAGGGCCAGGAGGATGAGGCCTAGAAGGAAGCCAGCCCTGCCGGACCCACCCCGGCCTTACCTTATTGGCCCACTCGACCCGCTCCACATCTGGGAAGTGGATCTAGGGAACAGAAACCCCAAAGGTAAGTTAGACTGAACACCTGCCCATCCCTGAAAACCCAGAAGCACAGCAGCCGGGCAAGTCCCCGCTCCCACCCCACACGCACCTCTGCTCTTCCTCCCCGTCCAGCACCCACTTGGCCAGAGACTCAGCCAGCCCTGCCCCGGAGCGCACCGTCTGGTGCGGCAGGCAACCAGACCGTACCAATGCACGGTCAACACTGACACTACTGGGCTTGGAAGCCCTGCACATAGGTGTGCGGTTCTGTAGAGACTGCTCCTCTCTCCTGCCCCCCCCCCCAACTGCGCCCTGCAGCCCACAGGCTGGAAGGGCAGGGCTGGAACCCCGTCGCTTGCTTACGCAAATAAGACCTTCCTTCCCAGTGGATACACACAGTCCCCACCCGGGCTGGCCCAGGGTACCACCCGACTTCGTTCCTTGCCTTTCCCTCCTCCTTATTCCTTTTAATGCCACAAGTAATCATGGACTCTGGAGAAAAACTAGAAAATACAGCTAAGCAAAAGGAAAAATATTTTATCACAGAATGCCAAGGGACAACCACCGTTAACAGGTCCAGCCTATTGCGGAAACAAGGCTATGTAGTTCCCACAGAAATTGAAGTCACCGTGTGTTTTGGTAGTCTGCTTTTTTCCACCTAGTGTATGTAGGATTGTATTGATTCCTAAGGTAACAACTGCCCGTTTGAAAGCCATTTTCATAGGCAACTGGAGAATGGAAGTGTCCCCCTCAACTCCCAGGAGCCCCTCCCCAGCAGGCCAGATCTGTGGTCACATAGGGGAGCTTCCTTCAGGTCACAGCCCCTAGCCACTGTGCCTGCCGGGTGAGTCCTGCCACTTCCTTGGGTCAGGGAGGGAGCTTGGGGGGGGGGGGCTGGGGGCAGGTGAAGCAACAATCCTACTGGCTAACCTTTGCATCACCTGAGGGTGTTTAAGCCCTTCCTTGCAAGAGTCTTAGTCTCTGCCAGTGTCTGAGCTTCTCATAGACCCCCGCCCCAACCCCCAAGGTTTTCAGGGACAAAGGGGTAAGACTGTAGTGGTACCTGGCACAAAATAGGGATCAGTAAATGGTAGCAGTGGCTACCATCACTGTCACCAAAGTCCTCTGAGCACAAGGCCAACTCAGGATCAGATTCATGGTGGGCATTGGAACTCCCAAGGTCAGGAAAGGAGATGTGTCCATGCAGTTCACACTCCTAGTGCACACCAGGCCCTGGGCTGGCTCTGGGGATGCCCTGAAGGCCTAAATGTAGACCCCGGCCTAGACCACTTGCCCAAGAGGAGAGCCATTCCCAAAGGAGTGATAAGCAATTCAGTCCTCTTAAGGAGTTTTTAACAACCTTGAGAAGTCAAAGAAGCCCGGCGCTTCTGAGACTCCTGGAACATTGAGCCATCAGGAATTAGGGTCAGCCCATCCATTTCAGCTGGGGAGAAGCAGCCTACTCACCACCCATTCCCTGCTGCTGCCCTGGGTCAGGTCCTAAGCTGGTAGCAGGCAAATGGAGGGTGAGACCCTTTCATTGCTCCCTATCACACTGCCCACTAAAGCACACTAAAGAAAAAGCTCCTGCACGTGGGGCTGAAACAGACATCCCCACTGCTCTTTGGTTGCTCCACTCATTACTATCTTTGACTTTATTTCTTCCAGGCAGCCTTTCCTGATCTCTCAAGTCAGAGACAGGTGTCCCTATTATGTGTCTGCTGGTTCTCCTTTGAGACACTTAACACACCTTAATAGACCTGCTTGTCTGCCTGCCTCCTTACTAGACTGGAAGCTCTCGTGGGCCGACTCGGCCGTGTTCCCTATTAGTGCCTGTCCCTGACACATGAATATCTTAATAAATATTTGTGGAATGAATGAATGCATAAATGTATGCAAGGCTCTTGCCCTCAAATAGCTCCTAGGCTGGCAAAGGAAGCAGACAATAAACAGATCATTCCAAGTACAGGATCAATACCAAGGTGTGGGGAGTGGGACCCCCACAAAGGAGAAAAGTGGGTTACAGCTGGGCTTTCACTGGCACCTTTGTCCCTCTGCTGCTCAAGCCTGCTGGCTGGACCCTTCCCTCTCCTCCGTCCATCCTGCCCCCTGCACTCCCAACCTACCCCGGGGCACATCTTATGTGCACACCCCTTCCACCGACCCCCTGACTCTCCAGGGGAGGACCCAGAGGAGGATCTGTACCCCTGGGAACTGGGTTCTGATCTCCTGCACCCTGGAAAAGTGATCCAGCTTGGCAGGTCTAACCCTGGCCACACTTAGGAGCCGGCTGAACCAAGATTCCTGAGCTGCCTCACACCTACTGACTCACAGTGTTTCAGGGTGGGGCCTGGCAATTTATTTTTAACAAGCTCCTGGCAGGATTCTGGAGTTCCATCAGGGTTGGCATCAATGACCAGCCCGCCCCTTCCTTTAGATGGGCCCACACTCACCCTGACAATGCAGACAATAGCGGGATGTCCAGGGCCTACACTGTTTTCATGGTCTCTTGGCCAGCTGCACTTGTGTTGAGGCTCCCTGCTAAGAGATTCCCCTAGAAAGTGAGTCTGAATGCCCTGACAAGAGCAGCAATTCAGGCCAGGAAAGGAAGAGGCCATCAAGTCTCTACTCTGCCTTAGGCACCCTGCTGGCTCTCCCTCGGCCTAAATCTCAGCACCTATCGTGACTCGCCAGTGAGCTGATTCAAGAGCCAAGCCACCTTCTCTGTGATGGCCCTAGAGTAAGTCCTGGACCAGAGGATGACATCAGAGTGATGGACATTTAGGAAGCAATTACTCAGACCCAATGTTCCCTCAGTTTGATGGAGACAAATTAGTCATATTTCCATTATAGTTGGCCTTTTTTTTCCCCTACTCCAAATTCTCAAAGTTATTGCATGCTTTTATCTATTGGCTTTATATTTTAGCTTTTCCACTTAGGTCTTCAATCTGTCTGAAATTTTTTATAGCAGATGAGATAGGCCTCTACTTTCATTTCTCTCCACACTCTAAGGCAGCAATTTTCTAGTATCACATACCAAAAAAAAAGTCTATCTTTCCTCCTGACTTGTGAAGTGACTTCCCTCATATGTCAGCTTCTGCTGTGTACTCTGGTGTGTTTCTGAACTTGGCATTGAACTCTGTGGTCTGATTGCCTGTTCCTTGTCAGTCTCACACTGTGCTAATCACTCTAGCTTTGCAACATGACCGGGGTTGGGTGATTCCCTCTGTTAGCTTTTCTTTTTCAAACTGATTTAGCTAATAGGAGTTATTTATACTTCCATATGAATTTTGGAATCTTGTCAATCTTCCCTCCAAAAAATCCTCCTGGATTTTGATGGTTATATTCCAGAACTTATAAATTTGTAGGAGAAATGACAGCTTTACAATATTAAGTTTTGTAGCCATGAGCAGAATATTTCCCTTTATGAATCACATTAGGTTGCACTCACATTTGAGATCATAAACCTTTTCCTATAAAAATCCCATATATTTTTGTTAGATTACTTCGTGGGTTTTGCAGTTATTAAAAATGGTATTTCATTTTCTGGGCAACTTTGTTGAAATTTGTTGCTAGTTCTAACTGTTCATGAATTCGCACAGATTATTTATACACATGAATAATCTCCAGTAACAATTTTTTTCTTACCTTCTCTTAGTTTGTCTTTTGGTCACGCCCAGTAGCAGTGATCTCGAACAGCTCTACCTTGTTCCTGGCCTCAAATGGAAGTTTTTCCATGAAGCGTGATTTTTGCTGTAGAGTTTTAGAGGACAGCCCCTATCAGGTTGAGGAAGCTCTTCTCAATAACTTAATTTGCAAGGACTTTCATTATAAATGGGTATCGAACTATATTCAACACGATAGATAATGAGACAATCATGTAATTTTTTCCTCTTTGTCCATTAATGTGGTGAACTTAACTGATGTTTGTTTATAAAACAAAACCATCTCTAGTACTCAGGAAACGCCCCATTTGAAGTAATACATTTAGGTAGCCTGATATCTCATTTAGGTTTTATACACTTAGGATTCAAAGTGATACCTACAATTTTCGTTCTTGTGCAATTCACACCCAGTTTTGGTACAAAGATCTTACAATAAATTATAAAACTAGTGGGACAGCTTTTCCATATCTTCCTATTTTCTGAAACAACCTGTAAATAATAGGAATTATCTCATTTAAAAGAAAAAAGAAAAAAAAAAGGGTGCCTGGGTGGCTCAGTCCGTTAAGCGTCCAATTTAAGCTCAGGTCATGTTCTCCTGGTCTGTGAGTTTGAGCCCCGCATCAGGCTCTGTGCTGACAGCTCAGCCTGCTTCAGATTCTGTGTCTCTGTCTTCCCCTCCCCCGCTCATGCTCTGTCTCTCTCTCTCTCAAAAATAAACATTAAAAACAAAAAAAGGAATTATCTGGTCAATGAAGTTTAATGCATCTTAGCTATAAAGCCATCTTGGCCTGAGGCTTTTTGGGGTAGGAAGTTACCATTCCTCTTTTTAGTGGTTAATGGTGTATTCAAGGTCTACTTATCTCTTATTGTGGCAATTTCAGCATTTATATTTTTCTAGAAATATAGTTTATATAGGCTTTCAAAGGTATTGATATATATTTGCTTATAATATTTTATTATTTTTTAAATGTTTATTTATTTTTGAAAGAGAGGAGTGCGAGTGGAGGAAGTGCAGAGAGAGAGGGGGGGGACGAAGGATTCTAAATGGGCTCAGCGCTGACAGAAGGGAGCCTGATGCAGGGCTCGAACTCAGGAAATGTGAAATCATGATCTGAGCTGAAGACCGAAGCTCAACGGACTAAGCCACCCAGGCTTATAATATTTTATTACTTTTAATCTGCTTTATCTATAGTTATTTCTGCATTTATCCCATATTTTATTTTCATCTTTTTCTATTTTTTAATAGGTCTAGCTTGACAAAGGTTTTGCCCATTGTATTGATCTTCTCAGAGAACTAGCTTTAGTTGTTAATAGTTTTCTTTCCCCTTTACCATTATATTAACATTTTTGTTCACTTTCATCGTTGTTTTTTATTTCCTTACCTATTTCTTTGATCTAAACCTGTTGCTCTTTTATGTTCTTGGAGTTGAATTTATTTTCAGTTTTTGGTTTGTGATAAATTCAAAGTTTAAATTCCCTATGATTTTTGGCATAGTGTTTTCATTATTTACCTCCCATTTTTTTGTCGTTTCCATGATGACGTTTTAAACAATAATTTTTTACAATAAGTACTATTTTTAAATATTTAGGCATGTGAGGTTTCTAACACTGCTTATTGCTTTCTGATTCCATTTCTTTATGGCCTGCACAGTCTGTAGGATGGCAGTCCACTGGAATATATTGATAATTCCTTTGCGGCCTAGTGCATGATTAATTGCTAGGGCTGTTCCATTTATGATCAAGTTATTAATCATGTCCTTTGTAAAAAAAAAAAAAAATATCGTGCCCTTCAAAAATTCTTTATCCTTGTTTCCTCCTTGCCTACTTCTCATTTTCAGAGAGGAATGTATTAGAGTTTCCAAGTCCAACTGTTGCTTTATCTTCTTCCCTGTGCAGTTCTGTCAGTTGTTGGGTTTTTTACTTCAAGTTTATATTATGCAGCATATATATGTCCATGACTGTTATCTTTTAAAATTACTATTCCTTTTATAATGACAGAACATCCTTGTCTTTAGGATATATCTGAGTTACATTCTACTTTATCTGATATGAAAATTGCTACTCTAGCTTACTTTTGTTTCAAAGTTGCCCAGTTTTCCACCTTATTTTCAAACTTTTTGAGTTCATGTGATCTCATGTCATTTAAAACTCACCTTAGTCCCTTTTTAGCTCCATTTTACAGATAAGGAAACTAAGGCTCAAAAAGGTTACTTACAGGCACTAGCTGCGGAGTGCCAGAGCGGAATCACAGATCCAGGTCGGTCTCACCACAAAGTCCCTGCCTGTCCACCCCACCCCTCTCACTCCTCTTAAGAAAACCTTACATAGTATTATCTTTTCCTCTTTTATAGAAAGTCTAATTTAGCAGAGGGTTGCCCTCATGGGACCTGAGTCTTCATTAGCAGGCCATGCTTTATAGCTTACAAAGGACATTCTACACTTTCATTTCATCCTCCTAATACTCCATAAGGTGTACAGCAAAGCTACAATTATCCTCATTTTACAGATGAGGAGAGGCTCAGAGACTAGTTGGTACCTGCCAAGATCACCCAGGTGACCAGAACTCAGATTTCACCCGCATGTAATTTGAGCCCAGCCTTCAAGCCTTTTTTCTCCCTGCCTTCTCCACCTGAAGTGTCAGCATTTGAAGTGCATTTCTTAGGGTCAAAGTAGTCTTTGTGCATTTAAAATTTCACCTCTGTAAGCCTTGGTTTTCTCATCCGCAGGATGGGTACCATGCTACCAATTTCACAGAGCTCCTGAGTAAATGAGACAATGCAAGTGCTCGGTACCTTCCCTGGCTCAGAGTAAATGCTCCAGAAGCTGTTACTGTTGTTGGCAGTTGTATAGACCCTGAAGGTGCAGACACTGACGTCTTTGTCCTCAGGTACATGCCAAGAACAATGTCACCTGGGCTATGCGTCCAGTTCTGTCTGACCCAAAACCCAGCAAATTCTCTACGGGCTCCCCAGGTGCCTGCGGCTCTGCACTTTGGGAAACACTGAGAAGAGAGACAACACAGTGAAAGCGCCTGAGGCTGAAGGAGGACCACAGTTGAGTGTTGTTTCCCCGGCCTCTGCTGATTGGCTGAGGGATGCGCCCCTAGATAGGCTGGGCCCAATGCCTGTGAGGCGCCTGTGTGAAGCTGTCCAATGAGGGCGCTCCACAATGAGGCGGGGCAAAGGGACCCAATCAGAGCCTCTGTGCATGTCTTTCCCTCAGGAGGTAAAGGAAGGGAAAGCTGAAAAAGACGACTGGTGGCCCACTCTCAGACTGAGTCCTAAAGTCACCGGAACTTTGGTTCCAATACCTCACAAGGCTGGGAGTCTCTGACACCAGAGAGCAGGGAGACATCCACGCCTCCTGGCAATGCAAAGGGCTACACTCAGGCGGGTGTGGGCAGCGGTCTTAAACTTTTCCTTACAAAACCACCACCCGGAGACCTCGTTAAGACGTGGATTCTTAGTGAGGTCCCTCAGAGATTTCGATTCTGGGAACTGAAAACTTGGGGCAGGAACCCGACAGCTTGTATCTTTAACAAGCTCCCAGGTCATTCTGATCACAGTGCTGGGGCGTGTTGAAGAATGAGTGGACAGTCCTCCCTAGGCTAGGGGACCCGCTCAGACCCTGGGAGAAGGTGACTCCTCCGCCCCCCTGAGGCTCCTGACGAGGGCTCCAAAGTCACAGCTGTCACTTTGTCATCAAATTCTTACACTCCAAAGTCACAGCTGTCACTTTGTCATCAAATTCTTACCGGCAGCCTATGGACCTCAATTCTTTTACAAAGGGAGTATCTTTTGTGCCACGAGGAGCAAGGGAAGGCAAGGGCTAGCAGATGAAAACACAGTATGATGAGTCTGCCTGGCTTTGGGCGCTGCTCAGGCCCCTAAAAAGGTGAGCCACTTCCACCCGGTAGCTGCTTTCTACAGCCAAGCAGCAGAGGTAGGACGTGCCACCAGGGGCCCTGAGGAACAGGGTCTGGTCCTGACCCCCTTTCTGCAGCCTCAGGTTTCTCCCCATTGAAGGAAGTGAGGCTGTGATGCCTATGCTGCCCAGGTCTACAATCAGGAGACAATAAACGCAAATCTACTCTATATGGAGACAAATTAAGAGCTCTAGCAAGGTGGGGCGTCTGGGTGGCTCAGTAGGTTAAGCGTCAGACTTCGGCTCAGGTCATGATCTCACAGTTAGTGGGTTTGAGCCCCATATTGGGCTCCGTACTGACAGCTTGGAACCTGGAGCCTGCTTGGATTCTGTGTCTCCCTCTCTCTCTGTCCCCTCCCCACTCACGTGCTCTCTCTCTCTCTAAAATAAATGAACATTAAAAAAAAAAAAAAAGAGCTGTAGCAAGGTTCATCCCCCTAGAACATGGACACTATCCTGACTGCTATATTACAGGTGTGAGCACTTACCCAAAGAAGGCCTGGAAACTCTTAAAGTTGCCCAAGCCCGTGGTCAAGTCACCAAGACCTTAGATGCCTGCTTTTGCCCCTCAGAGAAACTTAAGTAGACGGGGCCTCGGCACCCACCGAGAGCCTCCCTGTGCTAACTTACATCTTGCTGCTGTTAGTGTGCTTGGGCCAAAGCTTCCCAGGCAGTGGGCTCATATTTTAATGACAGCAACGTTTTAGACAATGGCAGTAATGAGAGCTCAGAGAAGAGATAGACTGTAAAGCAAACTCAAGTCAGAATTCCAGGCTAGCAGAGGCCACCACAAAGGCGCCACACATCAATGCTTCATCTCTAGGTGGTCGTGCTTTACTTCTTAAACCCTTGAGGAAAAAGGATTCCACAGCAGTGAGGAAACGGAGCCAGAGTGATGGCTGTGTCCAGCAGCGTGGAGCCTAGGCAGGCCCCACAGATGGACTAGGAGGCCTGGACACCAGCTTTGGGCCACCAGACCCTCTCAGGAGGCAGGGAGATTGGAGGGCTTCACTTAAAAGGCCTGCGTGTCACCAGGTGAACCCGGCTCACTCCCTGTCACAGGGATGGTAGCTCTTCCCATGGGAGCAGCCGTGTGCAGACACACAGACACAGAGAAAGAGACACACAGACATACAGAGATAGAGTATGTTCCTGTGCCTCTTTGTATCTCAAAGACCTGAGACACACGCTCCTGTCTTTCGAGATAGATTCCTTCTCTGTGGTGCCTATTCAGTGGTTCCTCCTCTACCAGAAACTGGTCCCTCATTTCATTCACTTGTTTTCTGGTGAAGAACAGCCTTCGTCCCCTTTTCTCTGTTCTTGGGAGGTAAACATTTAACCTTAAAAATTGCTTTTAAATCTGTCCACTCTTCTGCTTAAAATTACCCTGCTAAAAGTGCTTTAAAGGAAAAAACATTTTGCCAACTTGAAGTTCCATTTAGTGCTGCTCTAAAATCCATAGGCTATTTAACAACACACCCAGCCTGCAGACTGGCCCAAGCCAGCTGGACCCAGTAGAAGGGGCGGGGGGGGGGGGGGGGGGGGGAGGGGGGGGGGGGGGGGGGGGGGAGACACTGAGCAGATAAAACTCCAAAGGCAGTCACCGGCCATGAGAATACTGGTGCCAAGAACCTGTCACCATTTGCTGAGGAGTAAGGGCTTGGAGCATAGAGGGACTACCTGGGCTCTAGAGAGTCTTTGTTTCAAGGAGGCCTGAGTGTAATGCTAAGTCTCCAGACAGTTCAGTCACACAGTTAGGTTTGGTAGTGCCCAAAGGTTAACAAACATATCCTCTTGCTTATCAAACTAGTATAGGCAATGCCTCAGAGATACTGCAGGTTTAGTTCTAGGCCATTGCAATGAAGTGAATATTACCATAAAATGAGTCAAATGAATTTTTTCGTTTCCTATACGAAAGCTATGTTTACACTATACTGTAGTCTAGTAAGTGTGCAATAGCATGTTTTAAAAAAAGTACATACATTAATTTAAAAATATTTTATGGGGCGCCTGGGTGGCTCAGTCGGTTAAGCGTCCGACTTCGGCTCAGGTCATGATCTTGCGGTCCGTGAGTTCGAGCCCCGCGTCGGGCTCTGTGCTGACTGCTCAGAGCCTGGAGCCTGTTTCAGATTCTGTGTCTCCCTCTCTCTCTGACCCTCCCCTGTTCATGCTCTGTCTCTGTCTCAAAAAATAAATAAATAAATAAATAAATGTTAAAAAAAAATTAAAAATATTTTATTGCTAAAAAATGCTAACCATCATCTGAGCTTTCAGGAAGTCATAATCACTAATCACAGATCACCAAATATAACAATGGTGCCAAAGTGTGAAACACTGCAAGGATTACCAAACTGTGACACAGAGACACAAAGTCAGCAAGTGCTGTTGGGTAAATGCACTGATAGACTTGCTCGATGCAGGGTTGCCACAAACCTTCAATTTGTAAAAAAAAGAAAAAAAATGCAATTATCTGCAATGCATAATAAAATGACGTACACCTTAAAAGACCAAAAAATGGAGGAGCGCCCGGGTGGCTCAAAGGCCTGACTTCAGCTCAGGTCATGATCTCACCGTTTGTGAGTTCTAGCCCTGCAATGGGCTCTGCGCTGACAGTGTGGAGCCTGCTTAGGATTCTCTGCCCCTCCCTTACTTGTACATGCGCATAAACTCTCTCATCATCAATACATAAACTTACAAAAAAAAAAAGAGAGAGAGAGTAAAAAATGTAGTATCGATGCTGTTAAGGCCACAGTGAAGTGGGAATGAGAATCTTTAAGTTGTTCCCAAGCCTTGACCTATCAGTTTAACATGTAGGAATCCATAGCAAGGAACTTGTGAAACTTGAGACTAAGATTCATGCAGCATGTGAGGAACAGATTTTTACCGAGCCCACTATGTACTAGGCACCAACTGAGGAACTGCAGGTACAGATCGGAGCAGGAAACACACCTTGCCTCAGAAGAGCATTCAGTCTGGAAGAAAAGTCAGATGCAAAAATAGGTAGGTGCAAGTCCAGGAAGGAAGTGGGGTGACACAGGTTCCGGGTGCTGCGGGGGCCTGAGGAGCAGTGTCTGAGATTGGGGAGCCTGAGCTTGGATTTGAAGGAAAGGACAAGGGAGCCCCTGGCAGGTCAGAGGGAGAAATTCCAGACAGACACAGGAAACACCCCCACCTCTGCTAGCCACATGAGTAGGACAAACCTGAAACAACTGAGATAATCAATCAATGTTAGAGCAATCTTTTAAGCAGTGTAGGGTATATTCACATTAAGGGTATCATAATCCTTAAGCATGTTTTTGAACAATGTTATAGAATGTTAAGAACAAAAAAAAAAATAAGAAAAAAAAGGGTGCAAGTTTTTTAAGAAACCATGTTTGTATACTTTCTATACAAAAGAAGTACACACAAATAGAATAATGTTATCTCTGGGTGGAGGGACTGTTGGTTCTAATTCTTTTAGGCCATTTCCAAATATTCTACGATGGGAATACTTCCACTTGACAACCAGAAAAAAAGATTTTTAATCACTTTTTATAACCAGTTACTTAAGAAAGTAAACATGACATGGGCAAAGGAATGGAGTGGGTGATTCTGGGGTCTTGAAACATCCTGTATTTTCCTGGCTCTTTCCTCGGAGTGTCTGGAGGTCCTGGCACCCTGCAATGGGGTTTCACGGCCAGGAGCGGCCACCCTGAGCTCCTAGAGAGAGAGGGCTTGCAGGAGCTGGGCCCTGACTCCCAGTGTGGCCTGAGGGGGTCACCTCTCATACCCTTGGCTTGAAAGGCAGGGTAAAGAGAATGGGGCTTTCCCCTTCCCCTTTAATAGTCCCCACTGGGACAGAAAACACCTTTTAACTCTTCACTATTTGCAGTGAAGAAGGAGGAAGAAGGAAATCACTTTCCTCAGGCACATGTGAACACTTTGGGGCTACAAGCTCTAGGTTTCCTGAGATGAAAAACCCCTGGAACTCTCCCAGGAAATAACTGAAGGGAGGGGTAGGAGGGTCAGGAAGGAGGAAGGGAAGGCAAGGCCGAATCTCCTCTGTGTGGCTGGGTTGTGACCTTCAGGCTGCAGCCCACACCCTCCAGCGGCCCCCCAGTGTCATTGGGAACATTCCCACTCAAGTGCCAGCTCAGCCTGCTGTCAGGCCAGGGCCAGGAGACCCATGGAAGCTGGTGAGCAGCTCTTCACACTTCCTGCACGCTGGACAGGGGGCCACAACAGAGGAGCAGGGCAATGGCTGTCCCCTTCTTGGCCCTGATCCTTGTCTACCACGTGACCTTCCCATTACTAAGGTCCTCAGGTACTTAGCTGGGAGACAAGACTGCTGTGGACACTTCTGTCGCAGAAAAATTCAGCCCCTTCTACATAAAGCAACGGGAAGCCTCGTGTGAGTTAGGGTATCACAAGTTGCTGTCCCAGAATCTTCTCACCCCAGAACGAGATTATGAGCTCAAGTGACCATACCTACCCACAGTCCCCATCCCTTTCCCCAGCCAACATCACCCAAGTGTTGCTTTGTGGGCCACTTCCAGCCTGGGTTAGATCCCCTCCCCCAGGCTTTCTCAGAGCCTTGCGCGGCCACCTCATAGGACTGATCACACTGTATCAGGAAAGCCTGTTCTAGCGGGTCTGAATCACCATCTAGACCAGGGGTTCCTTGAGGTCAGGGACCAGGTGTCACTCATATCATTAGTCAGCCTGCAGCACCATGCCTGACACATTGCAAGCCCTCGATAGATGATTCCTGACTGAGTATAGGAATGAACACATGGATGCCTAAGATCCCTGTGCTGGGCCTGGAGGGCAGACGCCCACGTTCTGTCTCTTTAATTGCCCAGCCATGGCCCGAGACATGCTAAGTTCATAAAGCATCACTAAGATGTGGGGCAGAGACTCAGGGGGATGACTAAATCATGCTGTGCCTCTTCCTTCCTGAGGACAAGCCTGACTCCAAGCCATATGCATGACCTCATGGGACTGCAGGGACCCCACAAGTAAGTCCCCTAACTCCAAGCAGATCCCACAGCACTGGCTCCAAGAATTGAGCTCAATTGAGTGGCCAGCCCAGCTCAGAGCTGTCATTGCATTTACTTCCTCTAATTAACAAAAGTATCAGAATGGGACAGACCAAGAGCGCCTGGGTTCTGGAAGACTGCTGTTCCACCCACAGAAGGAATGTCAAACTCAGCCCCAGGAAAGCAAAGCACTCAACCCTGGTCTTCAACCTGAATGATGCACAGGAAGGCCTGGAGGGCAGTATCCTGGAGACACTGCCGGGAGCCCTGGAATGCTCACAGCTTTGTGTGAACAGTTTTCCCTGGTGCTTGCCTCACCTGATGTCCCCAGGGCGCACCCAGTTAGATGATGGGTAGGCAAGAAAGACTGCAGAACCCGGTCCTGTGGGTGGGTGGCACTACAGAAAAGCCAACTTGGGACTGATTCATGATGACAGACTCCTACAGCTGAAAAGACTCCAGAGGGCATCTCCTGGAGTCTCATCATTTTCAGAGGGGAACCAGGGACCCAGGGAAGACAGGGGACCTTCTCGAGTTCCCCTGGTGAATGAGCATCAGACTCCAGGTCCCTACCAGCCACCACATCACCTCAACCCCCACCCCCATCCCAGCAGATACTGAGGGTTAATTGTCTCTAACAAAGCTGCCAACTGATTGCTATCAGCTGGCCGGAGAGCAAGTCCGGCTAGACGGGAGACCCAGACAGACAAAATGCCAGGCTTTCTGATAGTTCTTCCCCCACTCTACTCAGTCTCAGGCCTTCATCCCCCAAACCTGGGGCCAGGCAAGGCTCTCACTGAGGTTCCCTCAGCACACCACACAGAGAACTGTTGTGATAGGGCAAAACACACCTCTGATAAACCAGTCAGGTTTATCAGGTTACTGAGCACAGGTCAAGGGCTTGATGAATATCCTGAAAGGGCACGGGGCCTTGAAGGAGAAATCTGGTGCACAAGGTCAGGAGGGCAGCCGGCCAAGCTTCAACCAGCCGGCCAAGCTTCTGCCCAGGCCTCGAGGAGCAGAGCATCGAAGGGACCCTGCAAAGGATCTTGAGGAGCCCAGAGCATGAAGATCAGAAGGGAAATGACTTCTGGAGCGCGGTCACTGGAACTTAAGGACCTATAGGAGCAGGTCCCAGAAAGAGCCAGGGGCCCGGGATGGAGTCTCACTGCCATGTGCTACCCGTTCCCCTTGCTTGCTTTGCCCTCTGCAGCCACTGGGGGTTTCACCAGCTCTGCAGTGGCAAGGACTCCACTTTTGTCACTACCCGGTCCACAGTCCCCAGCCCTGGCAAGATGAGCTAATGGAAGATGCTCCTCATTCCTTGAAAAATATATCTAAAAACTGTGTGCAAGATATATAAAAAAACATTCGCACATGAACAGTGAGGGGCAGCCATTCCTCTGTTCAGAGGATGAGAAGTGGGGACAGCTCGGCCTGCTCTTTCCGAGTGGCCAGGCCATGTTCACAAGCCAAGAGGACCCACGGCTTCTTCACTGGTGACCCCTCGCAAAGCAGAAGAATCCTTTATTCCAGCTCTCTCTTCCCTGGAAGGGACCCAGAGGGAGGGCAGGGCTGTGTGAATGAAGCTTGACCAGAAACAACCTCCTTTTATAGGTGGGGACGCTGAGGCTCAGGCTGGGAAATGAATCTCTAAGATCCTTTCTTATGATGCCCTGGGGGCAGCAGCTTGGAGCAGTGTGTTGAGGAGTCTCACAGGCAGGGAACATTGCTCCATTGAGAACTAAAAATGCCCACTGTGGTCCGGCAGGGGAGACTGGCTCCAGCTCAGCCTGGCCTGGGCCTCCTCTATCCGCTCACAGGGGCTTGGTGCAAATTAGAACAAGGTGCTCTTTCTCAAGCAGCCTGTGGGCTGGATTCCCCACACTCTCCCTTCAAGACCCTCAAACTTTTCTTCAACTCTCCCCAACTATTGGTTTGCCATGTGTTAATTTGTAAAAATATTTCTTGATACCAAAGGAGGTCATAAGCCATTGACCCCACTTCTGTGCAAGAAGTCAATTCTCAAAACAGGGAGGACGGCACACTGAAAGGTCCATATATAAGGATAAAGACACTGGTGCTGTGAAATCGTGGGCAAGGGTCATGCTGCCCCCACCATACCCAGAGCCATGTCTCTGTCTTCATCAACAGTATGCATTCCTCACAACAGGGAGAGAGTATGCAACCAAGTAGCTTCCAGGTTTTCCACATCATCTCCCCGTTTGGCAACCTTCCCGAGGAGGCAGGGCAAAAAGCCCACACCTGAATCTAGTTGCGTGCTCTACACAGGTGTTCACGCAGACGACCAACCTCCCCAGACCTGCTTCTCATTCTAGATGCCCAGCTCCCCAGATTAGAAAACGCCTTGGAAGATTCCTGGATCCCTCCCTCACACTAATCTAAGGCCACCAAGCACCCAGAGTCCCACTCTTACACATCTATTGTACTCCTCCTCAGTCCTCAGTACCACCATCTTGGCTTAAATCAATTTCTCATCTTGTCTCTCTTCTCCAGCTTCACTCCCCACCCCCCATGCTGCTTTTTACAGCATCTTTCCAAAGCCTTCCAGAGGCTCCTTGTGGCCTTCAGAATCAGGCCCAACTTCCACCAAGCCCGCCTCAGTTTGGCCCCTGTCCATCAACCCTTACCACACACTCCAGCTGAACCAATCCAAACCATATGGTGCTCCCTCATATACTGGCCATTCTGTGCCTCCATGCTGTGCTCGAGAGCCTCCCCCAGCCTGGAATCCCCTTTGCAGCACCACTGCCTCAGTCCAAAATGTAATCCACATCCTGGCTCACCAAACTAGCCAGCCAAGCCAGCCAGGAGAGTCTGAAGACTGCAAGCTGAGGCCAGACTCCTCCCAGGACTCTGCCAAGGCAACAACAGGCTGTGGTCTGGGGACATTTTGATATGGAAACAAAGCCAGATGTCCTTTGCTCCATGCTTTCAACCCTTGACTGGACCCTGTTCAGACTATCTCTGGCTTCCCTGAGACCTCTATGGCAATTACCTACATGCATCCACTTCCTGCCCCAGACTGTCCTCTTGGAAGGAGAGACACCATCACCTTCCTCTGTGTGTCCCTAGACCCAGCCGGGTCAGTCCTGGGGTATGGTTTATGAGATGAGGTAGCTTCCTGTGTTGTCTCACCCATCAGGCTGAGCTCCCCGTTGGCTAGTTTCATGTTGCTCCTGGTGTTCGTGTGCAGGGGGGCAGGTGATGGTGGTTGGGGCATGTCAATGCCCCCACAGGATCTGATTCTTGCCTCAATTTTGGAAACATTACCTTTTGCAAACAACTAAGTGTCTACAGGCCTCCCTAATACAAGAAGGGGCAGAAAGAAAGGGCCGTCTCCTGGTGAGGACTCACAAGCTCCCCCTCATGGATTGATGCCACCATGGGGTCACAACAAAAGTCTAGCAGGCATCCAGTACTCCCTCGACAATAAGCAAGGAGCATGGATAGGCCCAGGCCTGCTTTCTGGGTCCACATCTTTCAGGATCACAAGCCCCCAAAGAACAATCAGGATAATCAAGTTTGGGAGACAGGCTGCAAATACTGTTCCCACGGCTGCTACCATAGAAAAGTTGTCATTGTGATTATTGTGCACCCTTAGCGGAAGGTTTGGGCCCCCTCACCCTCAATATATGTAAACCAATTTACAAAACTGTATGGTCAATCCATATATTAAATATCAGTGTTATGAACTGAACCATATTCCCCAAACTCATGGTGAAGTCCTAACCAGGACCCCGGAATGTGACTGTTTTTGGAAAGAGGGCCCTTAAATAGGTGATTAAGTTAAAATTAGGTCCCATTAGGGTGGACCCTAACCCAATGTGATTGGTGACCTTAAAGGAAGAGGAAATTTGGGGACACCTGTGTGGCTCAGTCGGGTAAGTGTCTGAATCTTGAAACTCTGGATTTCGGCTCAGGTCATGATCTCACGGTTTGTGAATTAGAGCCCCCATCAGGCTCGTGTTGACAGCTTGGAACGCACTTAAGATTCTTTCTCTCCCTCTCTCTCTGCCCCTCCCCTGCTAGCTTGCACATGCACGCTGTCTCTCTCAAAATAAACTTAAAACGAAGAGAAAATTTGTATACAAATATATAGAGGGAAGACCATACGAAGACATGATGGAGACAGCTATCTACAAGCCAAAGAGAAGCCTCAGAAAAGGCAAACCCTGCTGACAATTTGGTCTTGACCAGTTTCCATTGTTTGTGTGACTGGGTTTGTGTTTTTGTGTTTGTGGTATTTTGTTATAGCAACCCTAGCAAACGAATATAGTCAGGCTTAATTTCTCTCGTTTTAAAGATAAACATAAAACAGATCTTTCTAATTGGTTCTTCTCACAAGCACTTTGGAGGCTACTGTCATGGCCTGACTGAATTTTAGAATACGGGCCTCAGGCCAGAGGAAAAGAGGGGCCTGGGGGCCTCTGGACATCTCCCACTGTGGGCCTGAGTGTGTCTGGAAGAATCAGAGAAGCACCCAGAGGGGTAGGTTTGCCGCAGACCAAGCCTTGGACCAAACACCCTTCTTCCAGTATTTCCCAGACTCACCGGATCCCAAGATTCACCCAGGTGCCTCAACCCCACCTGGGAGTTGCCAGGTGGGGCTCTGAACTTGTTTTTGTTAAGTGGGCCAGGTGATTCTCAGGACCAGAAGCGTTTGAGAAACCCTAATACAGGCCCTTCCACACCAGGAGGGGGGTGTGTAGTTGTGGAGTGTGAGTATGTGTGTGTGTCCGGGCAGGTCTGAGCATCCCACCAGGCGGAGGCAGGGAGAGAAGCTCGTGATCCAGCCTCCCAGCCCACCCTTCAATCCCATCTCTAGCCCGCCCCCTCCCTCTGTCCGGACCTCTGCGGAGGCAACTAGGCTGAAGTTTCTGTCATTGCTGTATTGGCGGATCCGTTTTGCGCCTTGCATTCTTTCTTTGAATCAACAGGTGAGTGGAAGAAATAAATGCCTTTTGCTTCCCTCCCGAGAAACTTTGCAAAGTACCAAACGCCCTTTTTTTTTTTTTTTTTTCCTGGGTGTGGCCCGCCCGTAACTTTTCTCCCAGGCTCTGGGCCCTCAAATGAAACCTAAGTTCCCCGCTCCCCGAGCTGCCAGACCAAGAGGCGGGTATGAGGCTGAGGGACGTCGCGGCGAGGGGTCTGTGCGTCCTGCTTGGTGGGGCACCAGGTATTCGGATCGTGGAGCGCCGCCCCCAGCTCCCCCGGTGACAGTAGGTTCCTTCCGAACCTCCAAAGGCATCCATCCCACCTCTGCCCCCCTCGACCCTGCTCACCCAGGCCGGCAGGTGCTGGCCCCGCAGTTCGCGGCTAATGAACTGGCGTTCGTTGTCTAGGAATTCGAATGCGGCCGCAAGACGCCCGAGCTTCCCGCGACGGTTCCTGCGCCACCACATCCACAGCAGAGCGCCGAGCAGCAGCCAGGTTATGCTGAGCCCCAGGTAGCCGGCAAGGTAGACCGGCGCCAGGTAGAACAGCACTCGCGCCACAAAGGTGTACAGCTCAGGCAGCAGCTGGCTGGACAGGCGCGGCTCGGGGCTGGGTGCGCTCTGGCTTCCCTGGGCACCGGGGGCGCTGGGGGCGCCGGGCTCCTCCGCTTGCATCTCGTCGCCACCGTGTTACCCTTTCCCAGAGCTTCACCCAAGCTCAGGTCCACGCGTCCTGACACCAGGGCACATCGGGCCTCCAAGCGCGAGGACCCGGCCGCCGCGCCGCACCTGCCCTGAGGGACTCGGACTCGCTGGTGAGGTCTGGGCGCTCAGTTCCAGGGCTTCGCTGCCGCCACCTGGAGCGCGGGATGTGCAGATACGCGGCGCCGCAGCACTTAACTCCCAACCAGAGCCTTGGCTCGCGACGTCTCCGCCCCCAGAGGCGGGCCCAGGGAAGGGGGCGGGGTCAGACCGTGGGCGGGGCTCCTGCGGGGTTCTGAAGAGCAACCAGCGGGCGTGGGCACCCTCCGACTCCGAGGTCCCGCGCAGGCGTCAGCTAAGGGCGCAGTTGCAACTCCTGGGTAGAGCCCTGGTTGGTCTAGGTGCTGCCCCAGGCGGTTTATGACTCACCGAGGCATGTGGACAAATGGCTTGTCATTGGTAAACATCACATAAAACCTGTTTCCTACACCCGTTTATAATATGCAGTCTAGTATATGGGCTGTTAGCTGGGCGTTCGAGGCTCTCCACGGACCGGCTCGCCGGGCCTCTCCACCCCACAGTGGGTCTGACTCAGCCCTCCATCTGGCCCCTAGAGCCCGGCATCGATGCCCGCTCCTCTGGCATCCCTAAAGCTTAGACCTGGCCCCCAACCCAAGCTAGCCAAGCCCAAGGTGCCTCTTGCCCCCCACAATGCCCTGTGTCCTGCATTCCCCACTGTGTGTGTCAGTTTGGATCTTAATTCACCCCCCACCCCCACCCCCCCATCATCAGACTGGGAGTTTCCAGTGGCCAGGCTGTCCTGCTAGGCTCTGGGCTGCCCAGCACAGCAAGTGGTGGGTGTTCACAAGGGAGATGAAGGGCAAGCCCTGGGGTGACTGGAGGTCGGTTGTGAAGCCCATGGTTTCTATCTAATCGTTTCTGAATTATGTGAGCAGGGGAGTCTCAGTCTCCACCTTCAGACAGTAAATTGTCTTGTGAATGGCACACATTTTAGGCGGTTCTCATCAGTGATCACATCCATTACTGGAATGTGATTTTGGAGGTGACAAATGCACTGGAATGATTCCGAGCTTTCAGTAGTTTCATTGAATGGCTGGACCCAATGGACAACAGCCAGAAGATAACTATACTCTTTCCCTCTGTCCCTATCCTCTCCTGGATAAAATTCTTTGCTGCAATGAGTGTTTTCAATAACAGTGTTCCTTTGGTTCCTGTTGGGCTCTCCTCTATCATTCTTCCAGGCCATTCTTCCTGGCCTTCCAGGACTCAGTCAAAATGGAAGCTGAAAGCCTCCCAGCTTAACATTGTTCCACTATTTCCCAGGATAGCCTGGGAAATCAGTATAGGAAATGTGGTTTACTTAACGGTTTTTGTGGTTTTGTTTTGTTTTGGAGAGTTCCTTTTTTGGGTGTACACAATCCTATTAAAGGCTCTGAGAATTCCTGCAGATAAAAAGCTGTTAAATTTTATTTAACTCAGTTTCCAAAATTATTTGACCACAGAACTCTTTCTCAAAACACTTCTGTTATTGGTTGACCCAAGTCAGCTTAAGCTAAAGAATGGTGAATATATGATGAGGATATAGGAAGTGCTCTGTGAACCTGAGTCAGGAATCCAACCCGCCGTCAGGATGGACGCACCAAGAAGCTGACTGTTGACTCAGCTCTGAATCCCTGCTGCTATTCCTACTGACCTGCCTCCTCTGCCTCCGGCTGAAGTGGAGAACATAGCACCTTTTCCACAGCTTCCACGCTCACAGAACTTTCCAGAGAGACTGCTTGACCCTTATCCTGTCCCAAGTCCAAATGCCTCGGAGAGAGGCCCCAACTGTATCCATCATCCCCTCCCCTCTTGACACACACCGGGTCCTACTTCCAGGTCCCTCTTCTGGGTTAGTGTGTTTGCAGAGGGGATGTGGGAGTAGGGTGTTCAGAGGAGGATCACCAGAAAAAGGAAGGTTGCTGATTTGTGAGCTGGATGGACACCCACAAGATCTCCAGCGTGAGACTTGGATCATCTTGCGGAACACCGCTACCCCAGCTGCACTGCCTTTTCTGCTCCTTGAACACACCAAGCTCATGTATGCCTCAAGGCTTTTGTACTTGCTGTTTCTTCTACCTGCAAAGTTCCCCTTCTGAATGTTCCCCACAGTATGTTAGGGTAGTGGCATTATGCTTGATTTTTTTTCTTTTTTTAAAAACATTTTTTAATGTTTATTTATTTTTGAGAGAGAGAGAGAGAGAGAGAGAGAGAATGCAAGTGGGGGAGGGGCAGAGTAAGAGGGAGACACAGAATCCAAAGCAGGCTTCAGGCTCCAAGCTGTCAGCACAGAGCCCAACCCGGGGCTCGAATTCATGAACTGCAAAATCATGACCTGAGCCAAGGTTGGATGCTTAACCGACTGAGCCACCCAGGCACCCCGGTTAATTTTCTTTTTTAAACTTTATTTATAATGGCATTAAATTGCTCTCATAAATTAAATATATAAGAATGTGGCACCTAAAACTTCATATCCCGCCTGAGACTGAATCTGTACCTAGAACATTTGAACTATTATTTCTCTTGACCTGGATACCCTACTATTTATTTATTTATTTATTTGGCGTCAAGTCAAATGCTGAGCCCAATGCAGGACTTGAACTCACAACCCTTTAAGTTCTTTAAGCTAAAGAACTGAGAATGTGTGATAAGAATATAGGGAAGTGCCCTGGAACCTGAGATCAAGACTTGAGCTGAGATCAAGAATCAGACACTCAACCAACTGAGCCACCCTGGCACCCCTCTAGTTTAGTTGCTTTAGTGAGTAAAAGACATTTTACACACTGTTTGATCATCACAAAACCTGGGCAGAATCCTCAGACCATCTCTCTCCCTCTCTCTGCCCCCTCCTCTGTTTGTGCACATGCACACGCTCTCTCTCAAAAAATAAATAAACATTAAAAAAAATTTAGAAGTGGAATTGCTGGATCATACGGTAATTATATGTTTAATTTTGTGAGGAACCACCATACTGTTTTCCACAGATTTTGCCATTTTCAATCCCCACCAGCATGTGTGAGGGTTCCACTTTTTCTACCAACATTTGTTATTTTTTTTTTATGGTAATCATCCTAATGGGCATGGGGATATCTCATTGTTGTTTTGACTTGGATTTCTCTGGTGATTAGTAATGTTGAATTTCTTTTCATATGTTTGTGTTCCTTTGTGTATCATCATTGAGAAAACACAGAAACACTTCTGGGGATATAATGTACAACCATGGTGACCATGGTTTAAAATACTGTATTCTAGGGGTGCCTGAGTGGCTCAGTTGGTTAAGTGTCTGACTCTTGATCATTTAGGTCTTGATCTCAGGGTTGTAAGTTCAAACCCCATGTTGGGCTCTGCACTGGGCATGAAGCCTACTTTAAAAAAAAAAAAAAAGAAACTTATTCTATATTTGAAAGCTGCTAAAAGAGTACATTGTAAAAGTCCTCTCCACTCCCAGACACAAATTGTAACTATGTGAGGTGATATAAATGTGTTAACCTTATTTTGGTAATCATTTCACTATATATATATATCAAGTTATTACATTGCACACCTTTAGCTTACCCAGTGTTATATGTCAATTATATCTTAATAAAGCTGGAAACAATTTAAAAACACAAAACAGTAATAGGCTGTGTGACCATATGCAAATGTCCTTCGCACCCTGGACCTTAGCAATCCCTTGTGCCCACCATGAAGGGTTTAACCAGGGCATCTGGGAGGTCTTGGGTACTGGTTCCCTCAGTATGTCTTGATAATTCACTGGGTTACCAAGCTTAGTACCTAGCAGTAGGGGCTTCATGTTTGTGAAGGAACACACACAAGAATGAATACACGAATGTGTTGGAGCCAAGAACAGGATGGCCCTTAATCATATTTTCTGATAAAAAGCAACAGATGGAGCTGCTTAGCTTGGAATCTTTTCAAGCCAGGACTCAAAACCACACGAGCAAGTGATATTTGACAATATTTATAGAACACTGTATGCGGTGCTGGGGGGGGGGGGGGGAAAGGTATAGAGGCTGTACCTAAGAAGTCAACTATTTCATACTCTCATCATGAAAATGTGGCAGAGGTGTGTGTGTGTGTGTGTGTGTGTGTGTGTGTGGTGAAGGTGGTGGGACAGCAGGAAGATTTCAGGGGCAGGAGGGTGGGAGATGTCCCCACAATGTCCTTCATGATTTGACCATCACCTGCCACTCCAAGACCACCTCCTGATGGATCCATCCTGTGCCTGTGCTTCCAAAGCCACCACACTTCTCCCTGCGCTCTCACACTCTAAGCGGGAAGAAGGTGGCCCTGTGGGTCTTCCCTGTTCGGGGTCAAAATGGAGTTCCTAGACATGCGCATTGGGGCATAGCAGTGTTGGCCATTGCTGTCATCTCAGAGGGTCAGGCTCTAATTGCTCCCCCCTCCTCCAACCTGGTGTGGGGGACATGGCCAAGGAGATGACCGCGTTGTTAAAGGCCTCAGCCAGGTCCCCCTCAGATGCTCACCACAGGCAGGGTCTGTGGCCTCCTTTCCCAGAGATGTGGTTCTAGAACTCCTCACACAGGTCCTGGAGGCAGAGGTTTGGGGAGCCTGCCTCACCCCTTCCTTCAGTACTCTTCCCACCCTCCCCCTTCTTCTCCACTTCGTTGGCTCAACTTTCATTCCTGCCGTTCCTGACACCCACAAACTAGTACTTTGCTTCCCAAAAATAAATGAGACCAGAGGTGTCTTTTTTTTTCCTGTCATAAAACACCCTGAGGTAAAATGCACTATTTTCAACCGTTTTAAGTGTACATTTCAGCAGCATTAAATGCATTCACATTGTTGCCCACCCACCACACACCATCCATCTCCAGAACTCTTCCATCATCTCAGGCTGCAACTTGTACCCACTAAGCAGTAACTCCCCATTTCCCCTGCCCCAGCCGCTGGCGACCACTGTTTTATCTTCTGCCTCTATGAATTTGACTACTCTAGGTACCTCATGTAAGTGGAATGTTTGCCCTTTTATGATTGACTACTTCGCTTAGCCCAGTGTCCTCAGGTTTCATCCATGTTGTTGCATGTGTCAGAATTTCCTTTTTAAGGTTGGATAATATTCCATTGTACCTATGAATCACATTTTGTTTCTCCGTTCTTCCATCGATGGGCATTTGGATCGTTTCTCCCTCTGGTGGTGACTAATGCGGCTGTGAACACAGGTGTGCAAATACCTGTTTGAGTCCTTGCTTTCAGTTCTTTGGGGTATGCACCCGGAAGAGGAATTGCTGAATCGTGTGGTAAGTCTACACTTCATGTTTTGAGGAAATGTCATAATGCTTCTATATTTGTTCGTTAAACTTACTCTATTCAAGTGTGTAAAATTACAGAAGTAATTCATGCTTGCTTTAGCAAATAATACAAAGATGTGTAATGAAGTTTAAAATCATGTACCCCATGTGTGATCGACGTATCCACTTGGTTTATGTCCTTTCTCACCTGTCTGTGTGTTCATACAAAGACAAAAAACAGAGCAAGTTTTGGTTCTTTTTCTTCTTTTTCTTTTCTTTCTAAAATGAGATAATAGAAACTCAAAATTTCTCCAACATAATTCCCCAAATCCCGATGAGCTACATACTAAATATTCAAATTATTTTATAGTTGGTTATTAAAATAGATAAAAATAACAGTCATGTGCTCATTACAGTGGTAAAAGTATGTATGCAGGAAGAAACAGCCACTAGAATTGTTGGAATCAAACAGGAAAAAAGCAGGAAAAATAGAAAAAAATGTTAGAACTCGCCAGAAGAAAATGAAAACAGTAATTCGAAAAGATCTATGTACCCCTATGTTTACTGCAGCATTATTTACAATAGTCAAGATATGGAAGCAACCAAAGTGTCCATGGGCAGATGAATGCATAAAGATGTTATATATATATATACAATGGAATATTCACAGCCACAAAAAAAAGAACAAAATCTTGCCATTTGCAACAACACGGATGGGCTTAGAGGGTGTTATACTAAGTAAAATAAATCATAGAAAGACAAATACCATATAATTTCACTTATGCAGAATCTATACAGGGGCGCCTGGGTGGCTCAGTCAGTTAAGTGTCCAGCTTTGGCTCAGGTCATGATCTCACAGCTTGTGGGTTTGAGCCCTGCGTCAGGCTCTGTTCTGATGGTTCAGAGCCTGGAGCCTGCTTCGGATTCTCTCTCTCTCTCTCTCTCTCTCTCTCTCTCTCTCTGCCCCTCCCCCACTCATGCTCTGTCTCTGTCTCAAAAATAAACATTAAAAAATATTAAAAAAATAAAAAACAATACAAAGAACAACAAAAACCAGACTTATAAATACAACAACAGTTTGCTGGGGTGGGGAGCAGGTGAAATAGAGGAAGATGATTAAAAGGTACAAACTTCCAGTTATAAAATAAATCACAGGGGTGAAAAGGACAGTACGGGGAATATAGTCAATAATATTGTAATAACTTTGTGTAATGACCCCTGGTAACCATACTTTTTATGGTGAGTATTTCATAGTTTTCAAATCACTATCTTGTGCACTAATGTATCAACTGTACTTCAATAACAAAAATAAAAATATAAAAAATAAAACAAGAGAAAAAAAACCCTCCACAAGAAACCAAAATAGTCTTCTAGGTAGCTCACTACATCACTCTGCAGATGGTAAATTAATTTTAAACAAGACCAGCAGAGAATAAAGGTCTGGTTTTTTCTGTAAAAGTAAAAATGAAATCTGTCATTCAAGTTACGAAATGAAATCTCACCCAACACAACAGTCCAGAAAAATGCCGGGAAAGGTAAGGAGAGCTCTTTTAGTAGAAGGAAGTCACAGTGGCTACTGCAGTGAGACATTCTTGATCCTACCCTTGAGTTCACCAGCCTTCAGCCTGTTGTGTGGAAGGCCTCTCCTCGACTCTGGGAAGAGAGTCTCTAAGATCCCCCAACCCGTTCATGTGTGTCTCCCCTTCGAGGGCCCAGTAGCACCACCCGCCTGAAAGAAATCCCTGATGAATGTCATCACTTATGGAGCAAGTAAATCTCTGATTACAAGAAAAGTTTATCTTTCCAAAAGCATGTATACATATATATTTTCAGGGACAGTAGACGAGGTGTTTTATTTTAGAATCTATAATTAGATCAGCCTTAAATGTGTTGAGAATTTTCTTTCAGGCCATAGTAGTATGAAGGAAAACTGCAACTACCATTCCTTAATTGGGAAGAGTAAGGGAATATTCGTTCTTTATACCTGTTCTGGCCATATACACTTATAATGATTAGATTTTTTTAGTGTGGAAACATGATCTGAAAGTGTTGATGTTATTTGATCTTGACTTGTGCATAATATCCTTTCCTTTATCTTGTATCCTCTGAAAAAATTGATTCTTCTAGTTGTGCAAAAAGAGGTCTACGTCATTCAATCTGGTGTTTAATTGCTGTCCAAGGTTTTGTACATTTGTCTTTGGCTATTTCATTCATTTATTCAACAAGTATTCATTAAGGGCCTTTTACATGTCAGGCACTGCTTAGAACACTGGAGATGTCGCAGTGAATTAAACAGACAAAACTGCTTTGGGAAGCTTATGTTCTAGTTTTGGTTTTCTAGCTTAGTTGGCTAGCTAATACATATTTTTTTTCCCCTAACATCTTCCACTCTCCTCTTTAGGGACATAATATAACTTTTGAGTTTCTTCTTCCCATGACTAGAAGAAGGCAAACTCTGTCTTTTGACCTCAAACATCAGTCCTAGTTATCAGTAGAGCATCTCTATCTAGAGTCTTCTCACACAGTAGTGTCAGAAACTGTTTCACATTCATTTGCTTTTCTTTGATCCGAGATCTTTTGTCAGTGCCAATCATGTTACCCAGCTGCAGATCTCTCCTCATTGATACTGTCTGGAAGACACCTGGCTTGCAGGAATGTGTCCCACAGGTCCTCCTGGGGTTGGCAGATGCAGGAGTGACAGAAAAGCCAGTCCACACTGACACTGCAGCTCAGCCCACCTGGAGATCTGTCACAGCTGAGGCAATCACCGCTGAGCAATGAATGCCAGTGCTGACTACGGTGCACACCTGACTCTTCGGGGCCAAGGGCCAAGTGGGAAACGGACAATCCTCTCTGTCCTTACTGCCCTTTGGACAACTAGCAGGCTGTCCAATTGCACACACATCTCCATGATGACAGCAGTTCCACCCCCAGCCCCTCGGCTCCAACCATTCTATATTTCCCATCACATTGTTTTAATAATTCTAGGACTATAAGATTTTCTTTCTTTTCTTAATCAGTTGTGTTTTTAAAACTAATTGTGAGGTTGTTTTCAAGGAATTTTTCAATCTGATCTAAAATTGGAGGTGTTTTTATAATATTCTTATTTTTAAAAAAGGTCTGTGTGGGGCGCCTGGGTGGCTCAGTCGATTAAGCGTCCGACTTCGGCTCAGGACATGATCTCATGGTCCGTGGGTTCGAGCCCCGCGTCGGGCTCTGTGCTGGCAGCTCAGAGCCTGGATCCTGTTTCAGATTCTGTGTCTCCCTCTTTCTCTGACCCTCCCCTGTTCATGCTCTCTCTCTGTCTCAAAAATAAATAAATGTTAAAAAAAAATAAAAAAAATTAAAAAAGGTCTGTGGGATCTATAGTGATGTTCTTAAATTCTTGTTATGGATACTTTGTTTTCTCCTTTTGTCCCCTTTAGTCTTGGTACGGGTTTATCGATCTTATTATTCTTTTTAAATAAGGAGCTTTTGGCTTCAGTTATTTTCTCTATTGTATGTCTACTTATTTCCATAATTGTGCTTCCATATTTATTTCCTTTCTTCTACTTTCTTTGGGTTTACTTTGCTGCAATTTTTTTTCTTCTAGCTAACTTCTTGAGATAGAAATTAAGATAATTACTTTTCAACTTCCTTTATAACATATGCATCTAGTGCTATAAATTTCTAAGTACAGCTAATGGCTGCATCCTACAAGCTTTTTCAATAGCATAGTGCTAATATTTATTCAGGCCATACTGTATGTGAAGCACTGTATTAAAAGCTTTTTAAGCTTTTTCTTTCTATTTATATATTTATTTTTGTAAATATAATTTACAAATACTAAAACACACAAATCTTAAAGGTACAACTTGACCAATTTCTACCAATTATATATACATCTATATAGTCCCCAGATCCAGATATGAAACATGTTTATCACTTCAGAAATTTTCCTCATTCTTCCTCCTAGTTAACATCCATGTCCAGAGGTAACCACTCATCTGAGTTCCGTTACCATTGATTTAATGTGCCTATTCCTGAACTTCATATAAATTATATCCAACAGTAATTCAGTATGTACACTTCCGTGTCTGGGTTTGTTGCTCAGTTTAGTGTTTTCAGTATTTACCTATATTATTGCACATATAAGATTGTTTGAATTGCTATGTAATATTCCATTGCATGGATGTGCCACAATTTGTTGATCCAGTCTCCTAAAGATGGAAATTTAAAATGTTTTCTAGTTTTTGATTATTATGAATAAAACTGATATGAAAATTCTTGCACATATTAGTAGGTGGACATACGCTCTCTTGGTCTTATGTGGAATTACTTGCTTTGCCATAGGATATGTGAATTTTTAGTTTTAGTAGATATTGCCAGTATTTCTCACATTTAGAATTACGTTGTATAAATGTGAATTTTACTATTTTTCTAATTACCTGATATATCTATAATTGACAGGGAATTTTTAATGTTTGTCAAATACTTTTTTATTTTATTATTTTATTTTATTATTAAAAAATTTGTTTTAATGTTTATTTTTGAGAGAGAGAGACAGAGCATAAGTGGGGGAGGGGCAGAGAGAGAGGGAGACACAGAATCCAAAAGGGAGCTCCAGGCTCTGAGCTGTTTGCACAGAGCCTGGAGATGTGGGGCTTGAACTCACGAGCTGGGAGATCACGACCTAAGCTGAAGTTGGACACTTAACTGACTGAGCCACCCAGGTGCCCCTGTCAAATACTTTTATTTTTTATTAAAAAATTTTTTTTAAGTTTATTTATTTTTGACAGAGACAGAGTATGAGCATGAGCTGGGGAGGGGCAGAGAGAGAGGGGGAGGCACAGAATCTGAAGCAGGCTCCAGGCTCCAAGCTGTCAGCACAAAGCCTGATGTGGGGCTCGAAATCACGAACTGTGAGATCATGACATGGTCGGAAGTCAGATGCCTACCTGACTCAGCCACCCAGGTGCCCCAGCTGTCAAATACTTTTAAAGGTCAGGGAACAATCATTAATTTTCCCATTGATTATTATTTAAAAAAATTTTTAAGGTTTATTTATTTTTGAAAGACAAAGACAGAGCATGTCTTTGGGGAGGGGCAGAGAGAGACACACACAGAATCCGAAGCTCAGTCTCCAGGCTCTGAGCTGTCATCACAGAGGCCGATGCGGGGCTTGAACCCATGAACTGTGAGATCATGACCTGAGCTGAAGTCAGGTGCCTAACCGACAGCCACCGAGGTGCCCCTCCCATTGATTATTATTATTTTATTTTGAGACAGACAGAGAGAGAGAGAGCGTGTGAGCAGGGGAGGGGGCAGAGAAAGAGAGGGAGAGCATCTTAACCAGGCTCCATGCCCAGTGCAGAACCCCATGGGGGGCTCGATCCCATGACTCTGGGATCATGACCTGAGCCAAAATCAAGAGTCTGATGCTCAACCAACTGAGCCACCTGGGAACCCTGGTTTTCAATATTTTTGATGCTATGGTAAATGGTGTTAATTAAAAATTTTTTTAGTATTTTACAGCTAGCATATAGAAATATAATTGGTTTTTCTTTTTCTTTTTTTTTTTTTTTTTAAGGCTAGTCAAGTGAAGCAGTGGGAATGGAGAGGGAGCAAAGAAATCTGTAACTCACTGTGATCAATTAATTGTGAACACCACTGCACTCGGACCAGCCTACAATTGGTTTTTCTATATTGATTTTGTATTCACTAAATTAACTTATTAGTTTGCTTATAGATTCTTCTGAAAGTTCCAAAAATATAATCATGTTATCTTCCCAGAAGCACATTTTTTTGCTTCTTTGTTTTCAATCTTTATATATTTTGTTTCTTGTCGTTGCCATTTTGGAATGGCCAAGACTGCCAGTACAATGTTGAACAGGAGTGAGAGCAAAATCCTTGCCTTGTTCCTGATCTTAGAGGAAGAGTGTTCAATCTTTTATCATTATATATGATTTAGCTGTAATTTTTAAAAATAAATCCTTTATCAGATTAAGGAACTTCCCCCTTTTATATAAGTTTCCTGAATTTGATTAAATGCTTTTTCTGAATCTGTGGAGATGATCGTATAGTTTTCCCCCTTTATTCTGTTGATGCAGTGAATTATGGTGATTGGTTTATGGATGTATAATTGACCTCACATGCCTAGAATAAAACCCATTTGGTCATTAGGTGTTTCCTCCTTTTAATTCATTTATGTATTTGATTTGCTAATATTTTGTTTAGAATTTTTGCAACTATGTTCATGAAAAATATGGTTCTGAAATGTTCTGTCCTTATAATTTTCTCTCCTTGTCAATATTTGATATCAGGATTATGCGGGCCTCTTAAGTAAGTTAGGAAGTTTTCTTTTTCCTTTGTGCTCTGAAAGAGTTTGTATATGGTTGGTATTATATCTTCCTTTGATGTTTGGCAAAATTTACCAGTGAAATCATTGCTCTGTGGGAAATTTCTTGATATAATTTCACTAACAAATAGTGACTATTCAGACATGTACTTATTCTTATGTCAGGGTTTTGTTCAATAGGTTATAATTTCCTGATCTGTTTAGTTAAAAACTATTCTATTTTCTGTTGCAACTTCTTCTCTGGCCCATTGATTATTTGGAAATTCTGTTTACTTTTTAAATAGCTGGAGTTTTTCCAGTTTATTATTTTCTTATTCAATCTGATTGTGGTTAGAAAATACACTTTGTATGATTTCAACCCTCATAAATGTTTTGCGTCTTGTTTTATGGCCCTGCATATAGTCCATTTTGGTTCTATGTGTGCTTGAAAGGTATATCCTGCAATTGTTGGGTATCATATTTTAGAAGTGTCATTTAGATCAAGAAGATTGATGGTATTGTGCAGAACTTCCATATATTTACTAATTTCTTGTCCAGCTATTCCATAAGTTAATGAGAGGAGGGTTAAAATCTCCAGCTATAGGGGCGCCTGAGTGGCTCAGTCGGTTGAGCATCCAACTTCAGCTCAGGTCACGATCTCGCGATCTCGCGGTCCGTGAGTTCGAGCCCCGCGTCGGGCTCTAGGCTGATGGCTCAGAGCCTGGTGCCTGCTTCCGATTCTGTGTCTCCCTCTCTCTCTGCCCCTCCCCCGTTCATGTTCTGTCTGTCTCAAAAATAAATAAAACGTTAAAAAAAAAAATCTCCAGCTATCATTGTTGGTTAGTCTATTTCTTCTTTTACTTCTGTCAAATATTGTTTTATGTATTTTGAAGCTCTAATATCAGGCACATACACATTTATAATTATGTTTTTCTAATGAACTCACTGTTTTATTGTTATAAAATGTCTCCGTTTATATTTGATGGTTCTCCTTATCTTAATTTGCCTCAAATGAATATGATCACTTTGGCTTTCTTGCACTTACTACTGATACAATATATCTCTCAATCCTTTTACTTTCAACTTATCTGTGTTCTTATATTTAAATATTTTTAATGTTTATTTTTGAGAGAGAAAGAAAGGGAGAGAGAGAGAGCGACAGAGGGAGAGAGTTGGGGTGGGGCACAGAGAGAGGGAGACACAGAATCTGAAGCAGGCTCCAGACTCTGAGCTGTCAGCACAGAGCCCAATGTGGGGGCCTGAACCCAGAAACTGCGATATCATGACCCGAGCCAAAGTCAGAGGCTCAACTGACAGGAGCCACCCGGGCACCCCTCTGTGTTCTTATATTTATTTATTTATTTATTTATTTAATTTTTTAACGTTTATTTATTTTTGAGACAGAGAGAGTCAGAGCATGAACAGGGGAGGGGCAGAGAGAGAGGGAGACACAGAATCTGAAACAGGCTCCAGGCTCTGAGCAGTCAGCACAGAGCCCGACGCGGGGCTCGAACTCACGGACCGTGAGATCATGACCTGAGCCGAAGTCGGACGCTTAACCAACCAAGCCACCCAGGCGCCCCTGTGTTCTTATATTTAAAGTGTGCCATATATGTGTAAAGTTGGGTCATTTAAAGAGCTAGTCAGCAAATCTTTTTATTTTTACTTTTTATTGTATTTTAAGTAGGCTCCACACCCAACATGGAGCTTAAATTCAAGACCCTGAGGTCAAGAGTCTAACGCTTTACTAGCTGAGCTAGCCAGGCACCTCACAATCTTTGTCTTTAATTGTAGCATTTGTTCTTTTGTGTTTAAGGTAATTACTGATATGTTTCGGTTTAAGTCTGCTGTCTTTTTCTTTGTTTTCAATTTGTTCCGTCTGGTGTTTGTCCCTTTTTCTCCTTTTGTATCATTAAAAAATATTAAGCAAAGGCAGAATAGACAGTTCTTCTATCATAATTGGAGGATTAAAAAACCTTCCCTCAGCAACTGATAAAACTAGACATAAAATCAGAACAAAACTATCACACTTTGATTTAATTGATATTTGAAGGACACTGTGCCATAAAATGGCCAACTACATACTTTGATTGTATGTGCTTTACCATATAGTAAACATAAAATTAAAAGGACTGAAATTATACAGAATATATTCTCTGAAAACAATGGAATTAAATTAGAGCTTAATAACAATTAAAAAAACCCCAAAATATTGGTAAATTAAATAGCAATTCATGAGTTCGAGCCCCGCATTGGACTCTGCACTGACAGTGAGGAGCCTGCTTGGGATTCTCTCTCTCCCTCTCTTTCTGCCTCTCCCCCACTCTTGCTCTCTTTCTCAAAATAAATAAATAAATATTACCAAAAAAAAAACCAGATGAAGACATTGTAGGAAAAGAGAACTACAGACCAATATTCCCATGAACACAGATACAAATGGCAGTGAAATTAAACTGTAGACCCCATGTGTGTTTGTAAATTATCTGTAACCTTCTATGTGCAAACATGTTCTGAAAGATACCAGGAATAATGTTTACCTAATATTAATGATAATTGTTTCTGGTTGGTGGTTAAAAAAATTTCATTGTTGCACTTTTCTGTATTGTTTCAATTGTTTATAACAAACATGTTTTATGCAGCAGAATAATCATTCTTAAAAAAAAAAACGGTATGCAAATTTGCCAGCTTATTAGTTCTAGGTGATGGCAATATGAATGACTTTTCTTTGTGCTTTTCTGAATTTTTAAAATAAAAATAGGGGCATCTGGCTGGCTCAGTCAGTAGAGCGTATGACTCTTGGTCTTGGGGTTATAAGTTCAAGTCCTATGCTGGGTGAGGAGATTACTTAAAAATAAAAATAAAGGGGCGCCTGGGTGGCTCAGTTGGTTAAGCGGCTGACTTCGGCTCAGGTCATGATCTCGCGGTCCGTGAGTTCGAGCCCCGCGTCGGGCTCTGTGCTGACAGCTCAGAGCCTGGAGCCTGTTTCAGATTCTGTGTCTCCCTCTCTCTGACCCTCCCCCATTCATGCTCTGTCTCTCTCTGTCTCAAAAATAAATAAATGTTAAAAAAATTAAAAAAAAAAGAAAAAGAAAAATAGATATTAGTTGTTGGACTTCAGGCATATAGTCTTTAAATTTTTAGGGAGTTTCTTTCTATTCCTATTTTATCAAGTGTTTTCTATTGGGAATGTGTACTGGTTTTTATCAAATGGCTTCTCTGAATCTACAGATTTTACTGTGGGGTTTTAAACTGCCTTACTCCTGAGCTATACGTGCACACCCGATGGAACCAGCTGATCGCACGGATGTCTAGTCATTAAGGTGCAAGCAGAAAGCAACCTCTTCCCACTGCCCTTCAAGCCCGTGGGCCGGGTACGCCCTCCCTCACTCTTCATGGCCTCTTGGGCAGCTTGTGTAGCTTTTCCCACCCTTTTTAGTCTAAGAAGAGTTTTGTTTTAGTCATAAAAAGACGCTATTCAATCCAATATTTAAGCTCTAGCCTCTTATCTAATTTAAATTTCCCACTCCCTTAGCTCTCCCTCAGACTGGAAAATCTGTGGTGGGGGTGGGGCACCACTTCTTTCCAAAGTACTGGTCAGGGTTCTTCAGAGAAACAAAACCATATCTATCTCTATATATCTATAGATAATTCTTTATTAAATGTATCTATTTATTTTGGGAGAGAGAGGGCACGAGAGTGGGGGAGGGACAGAGAGAGAGAGAGAGAGAGAGGGAGAGACAGAATCCCAAGCAGGCTCCACATACTGTCAGTACAGAGCTCGACATGGGGTTCCATCCCACAAACTGTGAGACCATGACATGAGCCAAGATCAAGAGTCAGACACTTAACCGACTGAGACACCCAGGCGCCCCTGCAAGCCTTTCTTAAGAGAGTCCTCACCCATATCTGCTACCTACAAGGGCCACTCCAACCACAGTCACTCATCTTGAGTCTTTATTGGTTTGTACACCCCTCAGGTGTCAGGGGCTCCTCCTTCGACTTGAAGTAGAAGGCCAAGTGGGGGGTGTGCTCATTGACAACATTTTCCAAACACCTCCTCACTCCTCCTCCTCAACCTCTCAAGGAAACCTCATGGTCTGGAGGGTTCTAGTTGGGTGGTAGGGGTCAGGTGTCTTCCTCAAGAAAAGGGAGGTGTTTGACAACCTTGCTCTTGTTCTGGGCCTGCGGGCTTCTGCCCAAACTCAGATTTCAGGAAGTGCTGCTTTTACTATCCCTTCCATTGGGATAAATCCTCCAGATGATAGCGAAGAGCATAGCATTCTTTTCATACGCAGCAGATTTATTAGTGTATTTTTAATGTTTGCTTCTATTTTCATATGGGAAAATTTTCGTTTTCTTCCACTTATCAGACTTCGATATTAAGGTATTTCTAGTTTTATGAAATGATTTAGGGACTTTTCTCTGTAGGTTTGTGTAGTTTGAGTGACAAGGGAATTATTTATTTTGGGAAGTTAAATAGAACTTAGCTGTAAAACAATCTTGGCCTGGTGCTTTATAAAGTGATATATCCCTAACAACTTGTCCACGTTTTTCTATTGTTATCGAACTGTTCGAGTTTTCTTCCTCTTTCTGGGTCATATTTGGCAATACAAACTTTGTCAGAAAGTCATCAATTTTCTTTCTAGACTTTTCAAATTCATCGCAGTAAAGTAGCACATAATGTTCTTGTGTTAGTTTCTTCGGGTTGCTGTAACAAATGACCACCAACTGGGTGGTTTAAAACAACAGACATTTCTTCTCTCACAGTTTTTACAGGCCAGAAGTCTGAAATCAAGGTGTTGACAAGACTAGTTTCTTCTGGAATCTCTGTGGGAGAGTCTGTTTCATACTCTTCCTCCTGGGTTTTTGTGGCTGTCAATCCTTGGTGTTCCTTGACTTCTATTTTTTTTTATTAATGTTTATTTTTGCGGGGAGAGAGAGAGAGAGGGAGAGAGATAGAAAAAGTGGGGGAAGGGCAGAGAGAGAGGGGACAGAGAATCTAAGCAGGCTCCATGCTGACAGCAGAAAGCCTGACACAGGGCTTGAACCCATGAACTGTGAGATCATGTCCTGAGCCGAAGTTGGATGCTTAACTGACTGAGCCACCCAGGTGCCCCATATTCTTTGACTTCTAGATTCATCCCTCCACTCTCTGCCTTCATCTTCACAAGATCTTTCCCTCTGTGTGTGCCTGATCTCATCTCCTTTCTCTTTCCCGGACACCAGATATTGGATTTAGGGACCTCCTCTAAATCTAGGATAACCTCATCCACAGGTCTTTAACTTAATTATACCCGCAAAGACCTGAATTCCAAATAAAATCATGTTCACAACTATTGGAGGTTAGGACTTGGGCATATATTTTGAGGCGGGGCACTATTCAATCCACTCTACTTCTATTTATAGAATCATGAGAATTGGGTTGAGAGTTTTGGAGGAATATGCAAGTTTACTTGTAATTAGAAAAAAAAATCTTTATTTTCTGGAGTCTTCGAGCATCATTAGTAGAGCCTTGTTTACATAGGCCAACGGACCCTTTTACACGGAAAATAATTCTATCTTTTCTCTCTCTCTACATGTGTGTGTGGGGATTTGGATGGCAATGCTGAGTTCTAGGAAATCCCTCTCTTGGATGTCAGTTGGAGGGAAAGGAATGAAATTTTCACACTTTCTGTCAAAAAGATTATTTGTCTATTTGAGATTGTGAGCTTCCTAAAGAATGGGTCTGTACCTCTTGTTCATCCAGGCATCATGCTGCTCCCATCCCAGGCCTGGACCTTCCCCAGGCAAGGGCTCTCCACATCACAGGGGGTGGGTCGGAGCAGGGCCTGTACCTCCTCGCCCTTCACACTAGAACAGGGCCACCTCAGTGTCTCTGTGCAACCTTCCCCCTGCCTCCGAGGAGAAAAATACTATAGCTGTTGGAAACAAGATAGATCATGAAATCTGACCATCTGTGAAGCCGGTTGTCACAAGTCAGGGTTCTATTTGCTAAGCAACTGTAACGAAAACATTGCACATTTTCATCAAGATGAAAATGAAAACCACGATAACTTTGAGCACCGTCATACGGGAAGACACCTATCACAACCGTGTCAGTGGTGCACCACACAAGCCAACAATCACATCACTGACAAAACACTTCAGCCCCTTGGAAATGATGAATTAGACCCACCGGAGCTCTGGAGAGAACGATCTGGCGACATTTGTGGAGAGAAATCCTGTGGCCACAGAAGAGGGGAGAGCGGAAGCCAGAGAGTCTCAAACTTCCGGAGGTAGCAGGATCACATGGCGGGCTTGTGAAGGCACAGGTTGCTGGCCCCAGCCCGGAGTTCCTGCTTCAGTGGTTCTGGGGTGGGGAGGATATGCGTTTCTTATAAGTTTCCAGGTGATTTGTAGCAGCTGTCCTGGGGCCACACCTGGAGAATCACTGACCCAACATGGGGCTTTGGACTCTTCGCTGTTAACAAGCTCCATCTGTGATGTGAGGCAGGAGGTCCTCATACAACATCCTGGGAGATGCTGGTTGCAGAGTGAAAGGCCGAAGGCCAGAGGCCAGGGACTCGGCGTCTCCCAAGTTGGCAACAAGTTGGTAGGGCTATGAATGTGTGTGGAGCCTTGTGAGAACATTTCCTTGTGTCCACCTGGAAAACTTAAGGCAGATGGAGCAGTTCCTAGAGGGTATTTGAGGTCAGCCAAGAGGGGTTTGGCTTTGGCTTTCACCATGGAGTGTTCAGAGGGAGTTAGCCTGGCCTCTGGTGGGGAAGTTTAGGCCCAGAGGGGATCATCAAACAGTTCCTGAGAAGGCCTCTTGGCCTGGCCCTGTGTGAGCCATTTGGCACAAAGTAGGTACGGTGAACTTGCTACACTCAAGACAAGACCCCGGGTCCCCAGGGTGTACATTAATCTGGGTCCAAGCAGCCCTAGAGGGAGGAAGTCTCAGAGGGCAGGGGTGAGAGCAGGGGAGAGTGCCCTCTGGGAAGCCAGACGGCTTCCCTACAAACATACTGAAGGGAGGCAGTGGGGAAAGCCGCCCATCTGCTCTGCGATGGTGCCACCTGGTGGACAAGAGGGACTCTGGTCTGGCTTCCCAGGCATTCTGGTGCCAGGGGAACCTCAGATGGGGATAATACCAACTCCTGCTGCTCCTATCACAATAATAATGCTAGTAGTGCTAAAAATCGCAACTGTGCATTTTAGAGCTTTCTTTATGTGCATCAGACACTATTCTAAGCTCTGTGAATGCATCAACTCATTTAATCCTTAACAACCAGTGAAGCAAGTACTCCTGAGAACTCAGTTTTTCAGATGAAGGAATCCATGCCCATAGATTTGTAATAACTTGACAAAGCTGCATAGTGAGGAAGTGGCCTCTGATCCCAGTTGGGGGTGTGTGTGGAGGACACGCTTAGAGTCGCGGGTTTGCTGCTCAGCTTGTGAGACCTTGGGAGAGTTATTTAACCTCTCTCAGTCTCTCACATGAGAGGAGTTCAACGTCTTCCTCACCTGGTGGCAATTACAGTGAGAAGTGATGGTAAAAGCCCTCAGCACATGCCTTGGTTGCTCTGAAGGCCAGGGGGCGCCATTCACACAAATTCCTGTGTGCCTCCCGGGCTGTGCGACTGCCAGGTACTGCCCAAGACACAGAGAGCCCTCTATAAGTGGCATTTCAGCTCTTTGCCTTAAAAAAAGGCATCTCTGTTACAAAATCCCAATTTCTTCCCCAACCTTTGATACTATGCTTCTCAGAGAAAATATGTGTCACTGAACTTCCTTGCAGAGGTGAATTATAAGAAGGGAGACTAACACTGAGTCTCAGACAGAGGAAATCTGGCCCTTATTGGACCCGGGAATCAGCAGTGGCCAGAAAGACTGATCCGGTGACCCCCAGGGGACAGCACCCCTCACCTCCTCACTGCCACCCCTCCAGGACATAGGGTCTGTCCTTCCTCGGCTCCTACCTGGCATGTCAGCTGGATAGGGGCCATGAGCACTTTGGCTGAGCAGACTCAGTGGACTGTGGGAGGAGCATGGTTAGAGAAAACAGGAGTCTCATTGGCCCCAGAGACCAAAGCGAGGGGAGGATCTGTGGAAAGACTGAGGCAATGTGGCTGAGTGTGGGCTGGAAAAGAACATGGCAAGCTGAGCATGTCTTGGGCCTGCACCCTACTTAGGAAACCTGTCGTGACACAGGCCTTGACCTTGGCATGGGGAGAGTACCTGGTGAGAAGGTGAGCAGGGAGCTTTGGAGCAGCCTCATTCCCAGCCCACAGCTTTGTAAAGGGAATTCCCCTCGAACTTTGGGCTCAACACAAAGATTGCATTTCAGCCATAGGCTTTTGACGAGCGCAAAATGTATAGCGCACGATAGTGTTGGGACAACACTGGCTTAACACAAAACTCTAACCTATTTCATACCTAACTCCAGAAAAAATTTCCAGTGAATTAGAGTTTAATAATAGCTAACAATGAGTACCTACTATGTGCCACTTACTGTTTCTAGAGCTTTCCATGAATTAGCTCATTTAATCTTCACTATAATGGTATGAGGTGTGGATAATTCCATTTTATTATTTTATGGATAGGAAGTCATCTGACAAAAAGGTGTTAAGTTTAAAGGTATGAGAGGGGCACCTGGGTGGCTCAGTCAGTTGAGTGTCTGACTTTGACTCAGGTCATTATCTCGCGGTTTGTGAGTTCGAGCCCCACGTCGGGCTCTGTGCTGACAGCTCAGAGCCTGGAGCCTGCTTCCAATTCTATGTCTCCCTCTCTCTGCCCCTCCCCCACTCATGCCCTGTCTCTCTCCCTCAAAAATAAATAAACATTAAAAAAAATTTAAAGGCATCAGAAGAAAATAATATTTGATGAGTAAGGATCCTGTTAGCATCACATCAAAGACAAGAACCATAAAGGAGAAAATGATAGCTTTGAACATTTAAAATTTAAAATGTCTACAGTGTAAAATCAAATTAAAAGAAATCACATACTAGTGAAAAATTTGCAATAAATATGACACATAAGTGGCCAGTACACTTAACAGATGGAAACCAATAAGTAAGAATAATAAAATCTCCAATAGAAAACTGAAGTGAGAACATAAATAGGCAATTTATAAGGAATACAAGTTGAAAAATCTTAAAAAGCCCAACCTTACTGGTGATAGTCAAAGAAATGAAGATAAAAGGAATTAGATGCTACCTCCTTCACACTTCCACCAAGCAAAGATTTTGACAAAGAGGATACCGCCCAGGGCTGGCGAAAGGGCAGGAAATGTGTAGTTTTTACACAGACTCACACATCTTCTCATTAATTGCTGGGTTGTACTCCATTCTGTGGATCCAGCATTATTTATTAATCATTTGTCAATTGTTGTTCACTTAGATCATCTCCAAATTGGCTTATAAATTCAAAGATCATCTCTGTAATTCTTTGCATCTTTGAGGATTTCTTTAGGAGTGGATTTTTTAGGATGGAGGGTTTTAAGGCTCTGGATGCACGAGGCCAAATTGCTTCTCATGAAGCTCAAATCTGCTTTGATTGACAAGAAGAGCTGGGTCAGAGCAGGGCTCAGAGTAGCCCTGGGACCAGGAAAGGAGAGGACAACAGGCAGAATGAGTGGAGTGTGGCGGCTGCCTTTCAGAAGAGGACTGAGCAGGGGGAATGAGGCAGACAGGGGAGAAGTGGGAAGGCAGGAGCTGTGGCCAGAGGACAGAGGTGAAGGGCAGAGCCTTCCAGGCTGGCCATCCAAGGGAAGGAGGGCAATGGAGGTGAGGCTGAGCCTCCCTGCTGATATGCACATGGGAGGCAGAGCCCCCCCCCCCCCCCCCCGCAGGGCAGGTTGGTTTAGACTGAGGTCCTCACACCCCACTTACTGGGGCTGCGTGCTTGGGCAAGTGTCTGTGATCCTCAAAGTTTTAAGCGACCCATACAAAGCACAATGACAGATACTTGCTAAGTGTTCAGTAATTGGTGGCTGTAAAGACTAGTCGGCTCCAAAAGCATTTACTGATTGGATTCTGGGATCTTGGCTAACATTTACATAGAGATTCTGTGTGCCAGCCATTATTCTAAGGGGGTATATCTGATTCAAAGCTGATAGCCTAAATAACCCTAAGAAGTACAAATATTATCATCAACTCAATTTGACAAATGAGGAAATGGAGGCACAGAGAGGTTGGGCAACCTCCTAAGGTCCTCAGGTGGCAAAATAGCTGGGCTAGACTTGGACAGCCATGCTCTTATCACCACCCACACAGAGTCTGAGTACCTATAAGACCAGGAATCTCAGCAATACCAACCACAAATAGGGACACAAAAGTCTGATTCACTTGGGGTTTGGGAGTGGGGAGGAGCTCTTATAGTCACAAAAAAAGCCAGTTGTGGTGCCCTGCATCAAGGGCTCCCTCAGACAGCCCTCAAGGGAGTTAGGACCAAGGAGGGGTCCCAGGGGATCCCTGGCTGTGGGGTGCTACCCTGGGCTGGAGGTCGGAGGCCCTCAGACTTGAGGCCTCTGCTGGGCTAGACTGAGCTGGCCTGGTTCAGGAAGAGGCTGGAGAAAGAGGCGGCAGGGACAGGACTAGAGGCTATGTCTCAGGGAGAAGGCCCAGGGCAGAAGTTCTGGAAAATGACAGTGGTCTAGGTTCAAAATGCTGCTGCTGAGTCACCCAGGGGAAGTTGATCTGCATTTAGCTTACTTGGAAGAAGGCGGGGATGTGGGAGATACACTGAAAGATTTCCCTCAAGCAAGTTACATTAACAAGGGTGGTGTAGCATGCTGAGAGCAGCTTGTCTTCAGCGTGGCGGGGGTGGTGGTAAGCTGAGCACGGCTTTGCAGCCAGACCGAACTGGGTGAAAATCAGGCTCTGTCACTCGGCTGTCCCTGGACCTCGGTTTCTCTTTCTGTGAAACAAGCATCATAGCACCTACCTCGCAGAGTGCCTGTGAGGACTAATGAGATAATATGTATAAATAGCATAGGGTCTGGCTTACAGAAAGCACTTGACAAAACATTTGCTGGTAACCAGTATCTGTGGTGCATGGAAGTCCATGCCAAGCCCTCTGCTGAAGGATGTGGATTAGCTAATGCCGAGCTCTCCAAGTGTGCGACCAGACCAGCAACGTCACATCCTGGGGAAGATCATTGGGCCGCATCCCAAACCTGGTGAATCAGAAGATCCTGTGTCTCCCAGGTTCTTATGATGGTTGCTAACATTCAGGAACCACTGCCTAGTTTAGACTTATTAGTTCTGCTCTTATAGAAGAGCTGAAAAATGATATTCTTACCATAGGGTGACCAAATGTTCTAGTTTTAGCACTGAAAGGCCCATGTTCTAGGAAACCCCTCAGTCCTGCACAGATGGGAAACTTTAGTTACCCTACTAACAACTGGAATATTACACCCTTGGAAGCGATGATGGGATTGTGGCAAAATAAAACAAACCAGGTGCAGGTGAGGGAAACTGAGGGGTGGGTGTTTAGCCTACTTAGGGGCATGCTGATGTTGGGGGAGGAGTAGGGTTGTTGGAAGGTCTAGCATGGCAAGGGCTGAGAGGCCCTGAAAGCAGAGGGACCGTTCCTGGGACCCTCCCCCCCCCACCCCCCTGGCCAAGTCCTCAGCAAAACTCAGGAATGGTTGCTGAGAGTGAGCTTTCTTTGTGGAAACTGAGGCAGGGGCTGAACTTCAGAGTGGTATGAGTCTGACTTAGGTTTAAGGCATGAAGGCCCCTGCTGATATCTACAGTAATTACTAACTCATTTAATAAGCATTAAGTGTCAGGGCGCCTGGGTGGCTCAGTCAGTTAAGCGTTGGACTTTGGCTCGGGTCATGATCTCACAGATCCTGAGTTCAAAGCCCTACGTTGGGCTCACTGCTGTCAGCTCACAGCCTACTTCGGATTCTCTGTCCCTACCTCTCTCTCTGCTCCTCCCCCTGCTCAAAAAGACTCGCTCTGTCTCAAAAATAAATACACATTAAAAAAACAATAAACATTAAATGTTGACTTTGTATTACCACACATCCCCCTGAACTTGGGGATATAAAAATGGAAGGGATGTGAACTTGTGGACTGTGACCAGATGAATCAACAAGTCAAGCCAGGCTCAGAGAGGACCTGCTGTAATGGAAAGAGAAGAATCCCTATGGTCAAGTGTCTGTTTACAAAGGGCTGGGAAACTGGGGTCCTTTAGTAACCTCAGACACTGGCAACTCCAGGCAGCTGTTTCTTTTATTTACTAATTTTCACTAAAAAGTTATAGGATTCAAGGGACCAGAATCAAGTGGAAACAGCTAGTGGTCTCAGCCCTGGCTACAGAACTGAATCACCTGGGGCACTTAAAAAATATCTCCACATTTGGGTCCCAACCCAAGTCAACTGCCCCAGATTCTCTGGGGGTGTGGTGCGGGCACCAGGGTTTCCCCCCCAAGCTCCAGAAGTGATTCTAATATTAACACACAGCCCTTTGCGGACCAATGGCCTAGGTGGCTATGAATTCGAGAAATGGCTTCGGATGTTAAGTGCCTTTGCTACACACCTTACATCCTTCCTCTGCCCCCTTTCCTGGCCGGGCTCCCACCCCAGTGGTGGTCCCAGCACCCTGAAAGTCCTCTCCCCATTTCACCAATTCTAGACCAGTGCTGGGGCCTGAGCAGCAGGTGGTACAAACCCCGGTGGGGGGAGGTGAGTGAGTCATGTGCGGGTCACACACTTAGTCATGTGGGGGAACTGGGAGAAGGGTGGCCGGCCCCCTCCCTCAGGATGTTGTGGAGGCGGGTTCAGGGATGTGTCAACCAGACGAAGAATTTTGTCAGAGCTTATAAGAGTCAATAGATCTTTGCTCCTTTCATTTCCTCTTGCTGCTCTCAGTGTCTGTGAAACTACCAGAAGGACCTGAAGTCAGAAAAGGAGGCTCAAGGGACCAGTTTTTTTTGTTGGATAAGACACAGCAGTACAGTAAGAATCTGATGCCATAGGATAGTCTCTCCAGAAGAATGCATGTGTATAGACAATTTTACATGATTTTGGGGGAGGGGGAAGGGTCAGCCACCCCACTGTCACCCCATGGAAGCAAGGTTACTAACCCCTGCACCAGAGTCCCTGGGTTCCAGACCTTGAAGGAACCTCATTAATCAGCTGCTGAAAGGGGAGGGGCAGGCCCTGCACAACTTCCCCAGATTGCCCACTGCTGTCTTGCAGGTGAGAACAGGATAAGTTGCCACTTACCCGCATGTGGTGGGAGTTTTTATTTTTACTTACTTATATTAATACAGTGCTTTTCAAACTTGAGGGAGCACTATAATCTCCTGGAGAGCTTGTTAAAACACACTGCTGGGTCTCACCTCAGAATTTCTGACTCAGTAGGTCTGAGATGGGGCCAGATAGTCTGCATTTCTTTTTTTTTAATTTATCAATTTTTATTTTATTTTTTAGAGAGAGAAAGAGAGAGGGGCAGACAGAGACAGAGAGAGAATCCTAAGCAGGCTCCATGCTCAGTGTGGAGCCCCATGCAGAGCTCGATCCTATGACCCCGGGGTCATGACCTGAGTCAAAATCAAGAGTTGGACACTCTTGGGAATGCAAGCTGGTGCAGCCACTCTGTAAAACAGTATGGAGGTCCCTCAAAAAACTAAAAATAGAACTACCCCACGACCCAGCAATTGCACTACTAGGCATTTATCCAAGGGATACAGATGTGCTGTTTCGAAGGGACACATGCACCCCCATGTTTATAGCAGCACTATTGACAATAGCCAAAGTATGGAATGAGCCCAAATGTCCATCGATGCATGAATGGATAAAGAAGATGTGGTGTATATATACAATGGAGTATTACTTGGCAAACAAAAAGAATGAAATCTTGCCATTTGCAACTACATGGATGGAACTGGAGGGTATTATGCTAAGTGAAATTAGTCAGAGAAAGACAAAAATCATATGACTTCACTCATATGAGGACTTTAAGAGACAAAACAGATGAACATAACAGAAGGGAAACAAAAGCAATATAAAAACAGGGAGGGGGACAAAGCATAAGAGACTCATAAACATGGAGAACAAACTGAGGGTTACCGGAGGGGTTGTGGAAGGAGGGATGGGCTCAATGCATAAGGGACACTAAGGAATCTGCTCCTGAAGTCATTTTTGCACTATATGCTAACTAATTTGGATGTAAATTAAAAAAAATAAAAATTAAATTAAAAAAAAGAGTTGGACACTCAACTGACTAAGCCACCCAGGCTCCCCAAGATAATCTGCATTTCTAATAAGTTCTTAGGTGATGCTGAAGCTGCTGGTCTGAGGACCAAACTTTGAGAACCACTTATAAAATTATTTTACTTCTGTTCATCGGACTGGGCACGGGTCCCAGGACTGACTAGGAAGCTGAGTTTGAGTCAGAGTTAATGGTTTACCACATCATCGCCAGAATGTACATTCTACTGAAAGCATCCATCAGTGCTAGGCTCAGTGTGAACTCAACTTTCTTTTTTATGTTTACACTTTCACATTAGCATGGTAATGACCTATTTGGCACAATGTTGGAGTTTTGCAAAGCGAAAGTCCTGGGGAACAAGCATATCTCCAGCCTGCATAGAATACCCCGTCTTCAGAGTGGCTGAAGAACCCAGAGCCTTTCAGCTTTCTTAGCTCGGATTGTGAGTTCTCTTGTTCTTTGCATTGAACATAGCTACCAACATTTGAACAAAAATACTAGAGTGTGAGAAGCAAACTGGGGTCCCACTGGCCTTAGTGTAAAAACTCCTCTTAATTAAGGGCACCACATGCTGATGGGAGGACACTTCTGAGCATACTGCCTTGCCAGGCAGAATCTTGCAGCAGCTACAGGCAGAGGAGCAAACTCTTAACTGCCAAGTTGAATGCCAATGAGGCTTCTGCTGGTTGCATGTGGTTGAACAGGGTCCCGAGGCACAGTGAGTCCAGGGCTGGATATCATTCCAATGCTGGGGTGATGTTCTAAGGCAGTGCTACTCAAACTTTACTGTGATGCACACATCAATCACCTAGGGGTCTTGCTAAATGTGGATTCTGACTGGGTAGGTCGGGCCAGGACCCCCGCTCCTAGGTGATGCCGATGCTGACATCTGTGACACCTGGGAACTTTTCTCCACTGCCTTTTCACAAGTGTGTGGAGACAGAGGTGGAGTTTATTTTAGATAGTCCTGAGAACCTGGGCAGTGAAACCTTTAATCCTCACAAGCAATGGAACAAGTGGACCCAGTCTGTACCTGAAATTCTCATCTAGTCAGTGCACAACCTCCTCATTGACTGGGTACAAAGTCTATGAGAGCCCCTCCTGGCTCCCCCAGGTTGAGGGAATCCTCTGAATGCACAGATCATAATAGTTCACCACCCCCATTAGGGCATGAACCCCTGTGACGTGGAGACTTTTTTTTAAAGCAAAGTATAGTTGATGAACAGTGTTATATTAGTTTCAGGTGTCCGACACAGTGGTTCCACAATTCTATACCTTACTCAATGCTCACCACGTTGAGTACTACAATACTCATAAGTGTAGACAGTGGCTGGGCTGGGATGTTTTGATGACCTCAAACAAAATATTTTTAAACACAAAGTACAGCTGACACACAATGTTATATTATTTCAGGTGTACAACTTAGTGATTGACAAGTTTTGACATTATGCTGTGCTCACAAGTGTAGCTACCATCTGTAACCCTAAACACTATGACAGTATCATTGACTATACTCCTTATGCTGTCTTTGTTCCCATGACTCATTCATTCCGTAACTGGAAGCCTGCATCTCCCTCTCCTCTCCCTTGCACTTGTTTTGCCCAATCCCTCTGCCAATAAAAGTTTGTTTTCTGCATCACAGGTCTGATTCTGCTGTTTGTTTATTCATTTGCTGTTGTTTTTTTTACATCCCACTGACTGAAATAATATGGTATTTGGCTTTTTCTTAGCTCACTTAGCATAATACTCTCTAGGTCCATTCATGTTGTCTCAAACGGCACAATCTTATCCTTTCTTGTGGGTGCATAATATTCCATTGTGTGTGTCTGTATATATGTGTATACATGTGTGATATGTGTGCATATATATATCATATATACATGCGTGTGTGTATGTATATACCTCACATTTTCTTTTTCCATTCATCTATCGATGGACACTTGGGTTGCTTCCATATCTTGGCTATTGCAAATAATGCTGCAATAAAATAGGGGTGCCTACATCTTCTTGAATTGGTGTTTTCGTTTTCTTTGGATAAACACCCAATAACAGAATTACTGGATCATATTTCTAATTTTTTGAGGAACCTCCATACTGTTTTCCAGAGTGGCTGCATTTACATTCCCACGAACAGTGCACAAGTGTTCCTTTTTCTCCACATCCTCATCAATACTTGTTATTTCTAGTGACTGGGTTTTAACATCCTCTGTTGCCCTGATGTTTGGCTCAGAGCCCAATGAATATTTGTTGCCTGAATGAATGAAACAATTTGACTTCCCTTCTCTTGTGGGTAATGAACATCAGCTCACTTCTAGGTGTTCAGTGGCATAGCTCACTGTGACATACAGTGAAAATGAGGTAGGGGAGCATTTGGGGTGGGGAGGGTTGAACAGAGTGGAGACATACTTTGACTTCCTCCCTTTACCAAGATTCCTCTGGATGTGGTGCTGAGAAAGAAGCGTAGGAGGACATGAGTGAAACAGGCAGGAATCTTGGTGGCTCAGGCCAGAATATTAGCAGTGGAGGTGATGAGAAATGGGCAGTACATTTTAAGGGCAGGGTCAGCAGGATTTGCTGATGGATTGGCTATGAGGTGTGAGGAAAAGAGAGGAAGAATTAGGGATGATTCCAAGGTTTTGGGCCTGAGTAACTGGAAGTATGGAGATGCCATCAACAGAGCTGGGTGAAGCAGGAATGGGAGACCAGGAACTCAATATTGGAGATACTTTGACACAGTCTACTTGAGACATCTAAGCAGAGATGTCAAGTAAGCAGTTGGGTGTGAGTAGGGTCTGGGAAGAGATAGACCTTTGGGAGTCACTGGTACATAGAAGGCATTTAAGTGTCAAGACTGGACGAAATCACCAAGAGAGATGTTAGGATCAAGGACCAAGCTCTGGGGTACTCCAATGGAAGAGGAAGAACTAGCAAAAGAGATCAGGGAGTGACCATGAGGAAAGAGAAAAATGAAGAGATGGCAACATCTTAGAAGCCAACGGAAGGAAGTTCAATAAGGAAGAGGCAGGGATCAACTGTGCCAATGCTATGAGATCAAATGTGAGCAGATTGAGAACCAGTCACTGAATTTCACAAGATGGAAGCCATGGCTGACCTTGAGAAGAAGGGTGGTGGTGGCAGAATGATGGGTGGAAGTCTGTTTAGAGCAGTTTAAAGAGAAAAGAGGGGCACCTGGGTGGCTCAGTCGGTTAAGCGGCCGACTTCAGCTCAGGTCATGATCTCACGGTCTGTGAGTTCGAGCCCCGCGTCGGGCTCTGTGCTGACAGCTCAGAGCCTGGAGCCTGTTTCAGATTCTGTGTCTCCCTCTCTCTGACCCTCCCCCATTCATGCTCTGTCTCTCTCTGTCTCGAAAATAAATAAACGTTTAAAAAAAATTAAAAAAAAAAAAGAGAAAAGAATGAGAGCATTTCATGGACTGAGTGTAAATTACCCTTTTAAGATGGCTTCCTGCAAAAGACAGCAGAGAAGCCAGCGGTATCTGACAGAGGCTGTGTATCAAAGGAAAGTTTTGTTCTTTTTTTTTCAAGATGGGGAAGATCTGAGAGAAGAACTGATGATGCAGAAGAGAGGGAGGTGAAGAGCCAGAGGAAGGTCCTGGATGTGTTCTAGAGAAGAGACTGGCTTCAGTCAGGAGCACAGATGGTTCACCTACTGCAGCCAAGAAGGCAGAGTGTGTGGGTGCAGATGCTTGGGGGTGGGTGGAGATGGTGGAAGGGGGCTGTGGAAATTCTGCTCAGCTGGCTTCAACTTTCTCGGTGAAAAAGTGAGCATCAGCTCAGAGGGAGGGAGACTTGACACAGGGAGAAGGCTATGTGAGGATAGAGGAGAGATTCAAAGATGCTGGCCTTGAAGACTGGAATTAAATGGGTACAAGCCATGAGATGCCAGCAGCTCCAGAAGCAGGATTCAGAAGCTCTCCCCCAGAGCCCCCAGAGCAGGGCAGGGAATGCAGCCCTGCCCACACATGGACTTCAGCCCACAGATACTGAGTGTGGACTTCTGGCTTCTAGAACTGTGAGAGAATAAATTTCTCTTTGAAACCACTAAGTTTGTGGTAATTTGTTACAACAGGCACAGAAAACCAATACAGGAGTAAAGGAGATCTGGTTACCAGAAGACCCTCTGCCCTACTCACCACCACGTACCTAGGACCCAGCCCAATGCCCAGTAAATACGTGCAGAATGAATGGATGGGCAGGCAGCTGGGCCCGGTTGGCTGTCAAACCACCGCTCCTACTCTAGTCTGCTCCCAGCCCAGAGGGTGTGAGGAGCCCCTGGGTTTACATGCTGCAGCCATTGTCCCCCACAGGGATTCCAAAAGAGGGATTTGGTCTCTTGGCCTCTAGCCCCTGATAAAGGACCCAGAGAGGCTCAGTACCAACAGGTTCAATCAACCGGGAAATGAAATCACATTGCACAAAAGACTGTGATCTTGTGGATGGGGGCAGGGGTCAGTTTTCACAAAAAGCCATGTCAGACACCCCAATCAGTGTCCTTTACAAAGAGTGCCATTTCAGAGCTCCGTCCCACAGCTTCGCTTCAGTCCTGGGTCTACTCAGGAGGTACACACTATCATCCCGTTCTCAGGCAGGGCAGCTGGAGACTGAAGTTCCACTGCAATTGAACTTGCTCAAAGGCACAAAAGGTCAGTGGCGGAACTCGAATCCAAGGCTGCCAGACATCAAGAGGCTAGGTCTCTAATCACCCCGCTCACTTGCCCTCATCCTCTGGCTCCAGGTAGGAAGGAGACACTTCCTCACGGCCACCAGTGATCTCCTCCTTAGTTTAGGTTTGCTCTGTAAGAATGTGCTCTGGGCCAGACACGGGCAACTTATAATGTCCTCAGCAAAACTTCAGGAATATCTGAATAAGAGGAAATAAGACAACTGCTCTTCTTTTCTTTATTAATGGGTTGAGCTACACAAAGACTTGATAAAAAGTTACATAAAAGGCTCAAGCATCGTCGAGACCCTCAGGCATCACTCTCCTGTCACAACAATGGCCATCCGGTAATACTGGGTAGCAGAAGCTGTGCGCTCACGGGCGCTCAACAATTCAAGTATCTTTTGTTCTAAGTAAACCCAACATGGAATTTCTAACCCAATGGGCTGCTAATGGAAGGACTCTGTCTGTGGCTCCAGGTTGACTGTCACATGTCTGAGGGGCCTTTGGGTCAGAGCTGCCATGTGTTCGTGGGTCACATCTCTTGGCAAAGTGAGACAGGCCACCCTCGGCTCCCAGGCACTCTCCACAGCAAGCAACACAAGGTGGGGTCCAAGTCCTAAGAAAAGCCATCCAAGTGACCCCCGTGTGGCAAAATACAGGAGAAGCCAGTAGCCAGAGCCCCAGGCTATAGGGGTCGGGAAGATGGCTAAGATTACCTGCTGGAGAGAAAAGTAGCCCTCTAATTGGGGTTGTCAAAATTTTAGGAGGAAATCTGAGAGCACACAGGGGCAAAGGCATGGGGTGGGGAGGTTCAGGAAGGGTGTATTCCAGATGTGAAGGTAGCACTATTCAGGTGGTCTGGAAAACCAGTGGAAACACCAAAATGTCACCAAAGATGAGCCCCATTGGGCTCCTCAGTCACGGAGTAGCATGGCCACCTGATGTTCCGACAGACTCTGCCATGTGGCCATGGAGAGGTACTGTGCTGGGGATGCCCCAGGGTACACTCCATTCTGGCCTATCTGGAAGCCCTCACTGCCATAAGGGCCCACAGTTCTCTAAAACACAGACCTGTCTTTTAAAAGTGTTATTTATCTGTGGGCCACACGAGGTCATGGACAATGAAGGCTGACCCCAGACTCAGCAGCAGGCGGCCTTTCCTTAACCAGTTTCCCCCTTGAAGAACGGAGCTGAGTTGTGGGCTGACTGCAGGAAGGATGTTCTGGAAGATGGGGCCAGGTGGGCAGGAGCACTGCTGGGATCAGAAGCAGATGGAACCCCTTTGTCTGGTGACCTTCGTGGCTAAGGAATTCATTCTATGTCAGCCGATCAGCTTCCAATGGGACCCCCCACTCAGTGCAGCTGTGGAGTCACAGGATCCGCAGAGGGCAGGGGGCAGGGGTGTGCTAGAGGTGGTCCGTGCCCGCTAGTTTTCCAGCAGCGGCCGCTGCCCGCCACCCCTTCGCCACGGAGCATCTCCGTCCTTACTTCTTCCCCCCATCTTGCTGCCGCCTCCTCGTCTCGTCCGCACACGGGGCTGCTGCGGACTCGGCTCAGAGGAGCATAAGGGCTGGAAAGAGCCTTGTTCTGTTAGTGTTTAAAATGTCCATTAACACTACAGGATCTTGGGACACTCTGAAGTGCTCAATCTGGAACGCTCTTTGTTATCTTTCCGTTTAGGGTCAGACCAAAAAGGCCCCTTTCGACAAATAAAGGAGTTTGATTTTCTAATTAACAAAAGTCCCAATTATTTCATTCTACACAGAATCATTCCTCAGCTGGGGCCCTGGGGCTGGTGATCTTGCTGAGTTAGGAACTCAGCACACTTTCAAAACCAAAGAATCCAGGTGTCTCATGTCCAGTTGGGTGCTCACTTTCCCAGGGTTTCTTTCTCCACAGAGTGGCCAGGCCACCTGCTGGGGCTGTTCTAGTTTGCCTAGTGATCTGACTTGTATCACAGGGGAAAGAAGGTCGTTAGCTGTGCTCCCTGGTCTTTCGACCTCCTCTCCGCGGTGCGCTGCTGTTCTTGCTGTCTCTACAAGCACCCTGGCTGGGAAAACCCAGCCTTTGAATCACTCAGAAGCACCCGAGAGGGAAGTGGCATTGTCAGGATGCTGGGGGAGGGTCCCGTTGCAGACATAGGTATATGGGAGCCATGGCATCACCCCAATCCTCCTTTCTCCTTTAATTATACGTTATAGTTAAGATCCGAGAGGTTAAGAAAAGTGTGTGCCAGGAAGGCAAGCGAATCTTAAGTTTGCAAATGCTTCGAGGGGTTTGCTCATTTACTGGGCTTTAAGAAGTAGTAGTCAGTCAGTGGACTCAAAGGGAAAATGGCTTCAGGTCTTGCTGCTGTTTTAGTAATAACAGTATTGGATCGTTTTTGGTTAAGATTCAGCACAAACTCGAGTTTTCTGGATGGCGCCCACATTAGCTTACTGTGACGTGTTGAAACATACATGCCCATGTCAGTGTGTCTGTATCCGAGAGGCACCAGGCAGCACAGGCCGTGAGAAAGCGGGAAGAGACAGATTCGGGAGAGCCCTCAGAGCACAGAATGGAATCTGCACTATCTGAAAAGTAAACGAACCCCTCTGCAAAGCCAATCAGCTTAATTTATACATTTAAAAAGGATAAGAAAAAACCTTCTTAAAACTGACACGCCTGTGCCAGCCTCTCCGCTCAGCAAAATAAAATTCCATTTCCTAATACCTACACCCTCAAACTCTGCAGAACCTTCTGGGTGAATGCATCTCTCTTCTCTCCAGCTTGGAGGCCACGAGTGGGGTGTTCATCCTGAGGCCTCCAGCCACAGTCCTCATTAACTTCCAGGCTCTCGGTCCCTCCACTTCCATGTTGAGCTGAGTTTTGGCACTGCTGGGAAAACTCAGTTAAAAACAACAACAACAACAATATTCCAGACATGGTCTCAGAGAGGCCTGCTGAAGACTTAAAGCTCCACCAGTCAGTGGGCACAGACCCCTTTAATAAAATAATAATCACTAAAATAATTTAAAAATCTAAAAAAGACACCCAAGCTCAGACACTTTGGGTTGGAGGCTGGAGCCGGTGGGGAATTGATCATGGCTTATTTGGTACTTTGTCTGAGGTACACCCTTCAATGTCAAATCAGTATTGTGTACTTCAAAGAAACAACGTAGCCACTGAGAGAGACGGGGAGGAACCGGGTTGAATCAACGTGAGGGGCTTGGGTGCTGCTTCTGTTTAGCGTTGCTTCCCGGTCTCTTACGAGACATGGGAAAGCCTGTGCCCTTTTGGCAAAGCCGGAGCATTATCTCCTTCCTGCCCACCCTCCCTTTCTCCCTTCCCGTGCCAGGTCCTCGGGCCAAGGGTCATGGTTAGAAATGGTTTTCAGTGCGGTTAGGCAGTGGAGGGTCCCGAGGGCCGGCCAGTTCACGGTCACTGTGGCCAGGGTCTCAGGCCCGTCACAATATCACGCACTGCAGTTTGTGGGTGCCGGTGGCCCGGTCTCCCCGCCATTTGGTTTTCTTCTTCTTCTTTTGGCTCTTTTCCGGAATCTGTTGCCTTTTGAGATAGTGAAAGGCAGAAAAACAAAGTCAGAATGGGCTTAGCTTCTCCCTGCCCCACCCTCCTGCGCACCAGGCGGGCCTGTTCTGGATGCTGCTGGAGGGCTTGTCCTGGAGAGTGTCTCTGGGACAAAGAGAGTGGAAGGCAGAGAGGGCAGTGCAAAGCCTGTCCTCCTACTGCTGAGAATTCCTGACATCATGCTGTGGCTACAATTATTTAAATCATAAACTACATTATATGTTATACAGTATTGGCCTCTATTTTTGTGTTTCATATTTTAAAAAAAAAATGACGGGTCAGCTGAGGACAAAAGCTCTTTACATGTTTTCTGGTAGCCATTCCTATGTCTGCAACCTGCCCTTGGAACGACAGGTCCCTAACCAAGACATCACCCGCCCATGGTGTGGCAGCATATCCTAACTGGAGGCCCATGGGAAAATTTTTTCAAGCGTGAAGAAAGTAAGGGCTGTACTATCACAGTCCATGCTGGGGAATGAGGACAAAAGGCGTGCGTGTGTGAGTGCATGCATGTGGATGTGTATCCTGGGGGTGCTGAGAGGTAGCAGGTGGGGAGTACTCTGTCAGAGCCCCACGTGTGATTTCGTAGCTCGAGCTCACCAGCACATGGCCTCACACTACGTGCTAGATATTTGAGGGCCACTGGATAGGCTGTTCTGCATGTTGCAGATTTCAGAAGTGGGCAGATGGGCGACAGGGGAGCAGCCAGGAGGCTGGTTCAATCCTCTAAGCACAAAGTGGTTAGGGCTTGGACCCTGACCATGCAAAGGAATGCAAGCGAGACCACGGACCAGGATTTCCAATAATATTTGCAGACTGGCAGTGTGTACAGTCTGGAAAGGAGGCTCATGTGCCTCGCTTTAGAAATTTGAGCCTAGGAATTAGAATGGTGGTTGTTCAGGTGACATGTCCCAGGGTGCTCTGGCGTCAGGGTGGGAAAGAAGAGACAGACCTGTCTGTGGTGCTGACAGGTGCAGTGGTGTGGGGAGAACCTCAGACAGGGGGAGGGAGTTGCCCTCAGGGAGCCTGAGCTGCAGAGCCTAGGGGAGGCCAGAGAGGAGGCTGAGTGAGCACCACCAGCAGGAAGGGTTCTGGATTCCCCCACAGGTAGTAGGAGTGAGGGCAGGTGTGGGAAGGCAGGTGGGAAGGGCAGGGAAAAGAAATGAATGGAGGTACAAGAAATCCAAAGCAGGCCCAGAACCGTGCATCCTGGGCCTGGGAACAAGCGCTGCGTTCCTCCAGCCCTGCGGGTGCCCATCCTGCCACAGAGGCCCCACTTCTAGGGAGGCGTGCCATGCTCACCTAATTACCCTCACCAGGTCATGGAAGGCTTTGTCGACGTTGAGAGGTGGGTCCTTGGCACTGGTTTCTATGTACGGAATCTGGAAGGCAAAGCTCGACTTGGTAAAAGTGGCTCGGGGGTCCACCAAGCCCTGTTCCCTAAAACCGCAAAATCTCAGAGGTCCTGAGGAACTGCCTGACTTTAGACACCGTCCCCCCACCACAGAACCCCAGCTCCAACAACCTCAAGTCCTTTGGTAGCTTCTTGTTCCTTATGGCTGGAAAATTTTACCAACAGCTTTTCCATTTCCCTCTTGTTCTCTAGTCATAGAGATCTTTAATAGCCCCCCAAAAATAGAAAAGAAGTGATCTTTTTATATACTTGAAGACTAAAGACTGTTTCATTTATCAAACTAAAATAGGATCTGAGGCCATTCTTTTTTTCTTTCTGAGGCCCATTTCTCCACCGTGAAGGGACCTCTGCTTCTTCCTGGGCCCTCTCTAGAGGGGACTGTGGCGGGAAAGGCTGAGGCGAAGCTGGGCCATGGGCAGGACTCTGCACCCTGGTGACCCCTAGCCGGTCTGTGCCTCCCCGCCCCCAGCATCTATGAGTCTGGGAGCTCAGCACAGCACAGTCTGCATCTACGAGTCTGGGAGTTCAGCCATGTTTACAGAAGGCTTGTGCCTGCACGTTTAATACTGAGGGATCATCATCCACCTGAAAGGCAGTCAGCACATGGAGAGATGTGGCTGAGGTGGCCCCACAGGACAGGTGTTGAGGGCCATGTCTACACTGAGCCTCGGGCCAGTACATGGAGGGGAACGAAGGTTCCATGAGGTCAGGACACAGTCCTGAGCACACCTCTTCTCCTGTAGCAGGGACCCCACAAAGGCAGGAAGCATTCATGCCCACTCCTCCATCAGTGGAGAGGGTGTGGGGTTTGTACAAAATATACAGGCTTTCCCAGGCCAGAGCGGTAAGCAGCTTGTGACCAGACTGAAGAACTGTGGTAAATTTCATCACTTTTTCCTGGTTACAAAACTAAGGCATTTCACTGTAACACTTTCAAAAAAGAAAAGCCCAGTGAAGAAAATAAAAATGATCAACAGTTCAAGTGCCTGGGTAAGGGGGTGACAGAATAAGCTATTACTTTGGAAGAGTGTGTTATAAACGACTGCCCAGAACATACCCTAAACTATCTTCACACATTGCTGTGGCTTCAGACAGAGGTCTCGTAGTTGACCCAGACCCCAAGGTCAGGGCACAGGAAGCACGGCTTGCTCAGACTTTAGAAGTAGTCATCCAACAAATCTCTGAACCTCTGAAAACACTGAAAGAAAACTGTCCTCCACTGTAGGTTGTTTGATTGAGACGACTGTGGGCTGTTTTGCCCCCCAGGTCTCAACATCCCTGACCTCACTGAACCCCCCCTTAACCGTCTGCGGTGAGCAAGTATCTCCATTGTGCAGTGGGAGACTGAGCTCAGAGTCTGACACAGTTGCCCAAAGCCACACAGAGGCCAGCAGAGAATCAAGGTTTGAAACAGATGCATGTTCCACTTGCTGCCTGGCCTCCCACAGACAGGTAGGGGTGCTGAGGTCATTGGCAGAGCCTCTTCCAAGCATGGCAGGCACCCCTGCTAGTGCCTAGAAGCCAGAGACCCGTGGCACCCTGTGAGGCCAGGACAAGGCACTTCTATGTGCACACTGAGAGGGGAAGCGGGAAGGTGCCAGTAGTGGGGCCCGGGACCTAACTGGGACCCCTTCACATCCTGTGACCCTGCCAGCTCAGCAAGTCCATGGATCCAGGGGCCCCAGATCACTGCTGCCTGCTGTTCCCCTGCACCACTCAGAAGTACATCACTTGTAGCATCCCCTAGGTCCTCAGGTACCCCCCTCCTTCTTTCTGGGCGTCTTGCCTCTACCAGTAAAAAAAGGCTGATGTGCATTTTCTGGGTTCTTAGAATTCTAGGATTTCAGGAGCAAGGAGACTCAAACTAAGGGAAACCCTGCAATAAACGGTAGTATGCTCTGACTCAGCCACAGGGCTAAGAAATGCCGTCTTCCTGCACAGGGTGGGGCACCAGCCTTGCCAGCTAAAGAGGAACTTGCCTTATGAGCTCTAAAATAGGATGTTATCCAGAGTAGCTCGCAGAGTCATTTGGTCAAATAAGTCACTTGGCTGCAGGAGAAAGATGGCTGAGACAGGGGAGACCCGGTTCTGGAGGTGCGTTGCTTATCTGCAGAATGGAGCTCCTCCTGCCTGCATAGCACCCTCCCCTCTGCACCCACCCACCCAGCTGCTTGGGAGGGACACACACAAGGTGAAAGCCCTAAGAAAGCCTCCTCAGGCCAGTGTATGGAGCCCAAGGCTGTGAAACGGAGCCGGCTCCTCAGGCCTGTCTCTGTTCAGAATGTCCTGCTGCTGAACCAGCTCTCCTCTGGAGACTTCAGGGCAGCCCTGTCCTGGTCGATCACTCCCTCCTCCTTGAGGCACCTTCTTCACTTGGCTCTCATGATGCTCTGCTTTGGCCCTCATGTGTCACTGACCACTCAGGCCCTTTTATGGCTTCCTCCTCACTTCCCCACATCACTAGTTCAAGTGTCCCGGCCTCGGTCCCTCAGTTTGGGGCCCTTGCCCTACCTACACCCACTCCCTTGGTGTTCATGGCTTCAAATGCCATCTACATGCTGTCAATTGCCAATATTTACCCCAGATGCTATATCTGACTGCTGTCTTGGCATTTCCAACTGATCATCTGCTCAGCTCTGTAAATGACACAGATATGCAAGCAAGCTCCTGTCTTGCACACACTTAATCCTACTGTCTCCTCTGCCCAGCTACTCTCACTCCTGTCTTTTGAAAGTTGCTCATGCCCAAACCACAGGGTCACCTGCCATTCCCTTCTTTCTCTCTCACCCCATATCCAATCTGTGCACAAACCCTGTTGGCTCTCTTAGAGACATGTCCAGAATCCAACCACCTCCTTGCCACTTTCACGAGTCCCACCCTGGGCCATGTTAACCTGCACCTGGATTATTGTGGCAGCCTCTAACTCATTTCCCTGCTCCCACGATTGGCCCCTACCAACCCTACTCAACACGGCCACCAGAGAGAAGCTGTCCAGCCATAAGCCAGACCTCATCACTCATCACTCATCACTCAAAGCCCTCCAGTGGTTTCCCGTCTCCCTCTGAGTAAAAGCCCATAAAGCCTTAAACCCCTTCTCTGACCTGACCTCCCGCTACCCACCCCTCCCACTCCTGCTCCAGCTGGCCTTGCCGATCCTCAAACTCCCACCTCAGGGTCTTTGCATCGATTATTCCCTCAGCTGGAACGTTCTTTCCCCAGAGGTCTGTGGGGCTTACTCCCCCACCTCCTGTAAGTCCTTGCTGAAATGCACCCTCCCTAGCAAGGCTTTCTCTGATTACCCTATTTGGAAAAGCATCCTCCTCCACCTCACATTCCTGACCCCCTTCCCTGATTTACTTTTTTCCATAGTACATGTCACCTTCCAACACACTGTAATTTGCTTTGTTTATTATCTTCTCCTGTCACTAGACATAAGAACCATAAAGCAAGGGGTTTTGTTTCCCAGGGCCTAGTACAGTTAAGTGAACATGTGAATGAACACAGAAGGCACAGACAAGCAGAAGTAACTTGCAGTGAGCCCCCTTCCTCTACTCACACAGCTGGGCCCACCAGGCAGGGGGATGGGGCAACCTTGCAGCAGACCTCCCAGCAGGCAGAGTGGACTTCTATGTAACTGACCAAGGAGGCCAGGGGCCTGCGCTGTGCCTGTGGGGGGGAGGGGTGGGAAGAAGCCCAGTGACCCCTCTCCAGCACATCCAGAGGGCAAAGGGGCATCACAATGAACTGAGAAAAAGAAAACAAAGATGTCTGCTGATATTCACGGAGTGGCCTCGGCAAACCTCAGCGTGACCAGCCGCAAGATGGGCATAACGATACCTACCTCAACATGTGGCTATGAGGCCTAAATGCTCTCCCGGCATAATACCTGTCATAGAATGGGGCTCGGTGAACTGCAGCTCGTCTGATGATTCTGAGCATAATCAGGCGGCTGGCTCAGAGTACAGGACAGAAGCCAACCCCTGCACAGCCCAACGATGAATCTGCTGTGTTGAAGGCCAGGAGGTGGCCTGAACGCCACAGCTCACAGGCTGCTGTGAAGGCCCTTGGTCCCCACATCAGAGCCCCTTATGACTGAAGAGAGTGCTTTCTCTCTGGTCTGCTATTTTGTTTCACAACATATCCCTTATCACATATGCCCTCTACCCACTACCCAGGAGCCCCAAGGTACCACAGGGGTGATGGGCATGGACTTGTATACATCCCTGACCATCCAACACACACACACACACGCATACACACACACACACACACACACACACACACACACACACACACACAACCTACATTGTGTTTGGTCGCCATTTCTTTTCCTTGTTCCCTGGTGATTTTCCTCAAATGCATCAGATCGACTTTGTTGGCCACGAGGATCATCGGAAATGACTCTCTGGGAAATAAAGGAACAGCAGCTCATGAAGTTTCACAGCTCCCACACCTGGTGATGGGAACACAGCTGCACCTCAGGCACAGTGCAACCCATATTGCCTCCCTGGTTGCCCTGGGGCCGACTCAAGAGTCCTTCTCTCCACGTCTCTAGGCAGGGGAAGGGGGAGCTCAGGACTGCTGGTTTGGAGGCTTGCTGCAGGGAGAGGAAAACGGTTTTCCTGGGAAGCTGCTGGCTCAACACCATCAGTGAGGGCCCTGACAGACTGCTGTGCGAGGGAGGGCTGGCTACCCAGACCTGCTCCCTTCCATCTCCTGGCCACGCTGATGCACCAGCCATGCAGGGCAGCTGTGGCCATCAGCAGTGGCTCGGGAAGAGCATCAGGGCCAGCGTCTGGTACACAGCTGGCATTCAATAAATGGCAGCTGCAAAATCAAGATGGCTCCCAAGAGAGGAAGAGTGGGATCACAAGGCATGTCTGCCTTAAAGATTTTCATTGACTTGGGGCGCCTGGATGGCTCAATCGGTTGAGCGTCTGACTTTGGCTCAGGTCATGATCTCGCAGTCTGTGAGTTCGAACCCCGTTGTCGGGCTCTGTGCTGACTGCTCAGAGCCTGGAGCCTCCTTCAGATTCTGTGTCTCCTTCTCTCTCTGCCCCCACCCCTCCACTCTCTGTCTCTCTCTCTCTCTCTCAAAAATAAATAAACATTTAAAAAAATAATAAAGATCCTCATTGACGTATGTGGCCATATTGCCGCCTGAAGGTGAAAGAAATGTCAGTCTTACAGCATTTTCAACATCATTGGGCATTTTCATTTTTAAAAATTTAGAATTTCACAGGTAAAAAATACTACTTTATTATTTTTCTTGCATTTCTTGGGTTAGCCAAAAGGCTGAATATTTTCTCATATCAGAGTCATTTATGTTTTCTCTTTTGAAATTCCTACAGTCAGGAGCTTAACCCACATTTACGTCTCAGAGCTTTATGTGTATATGTGAGTGTGTGTGAGTGTGTATCCCTTTCCCTGGAAAAGTTACTAATACTTTGCCTTTGGAGTTGGTGTGAACTAGGCTTTTCTGAATTTACTGAGATTTGTTCAAAGCTTGCTCATTTCCTATTCATTTGTCCTTTTACTCTCTTTGCGTTGCCTCTTTAAGAGCCAATTAACTGAAAACACCAGTTAGGCTGAAAAGAAACTACAAATTATTTAATTACTCCATATAATGCTAAGGAAAAAACCAGCCTTTAATTAGGTGCTTGTAAATCCCACAGTCAAATGTGATTTAGCCAATTACAACGCATACTGGAGAGAAAATTCACTTTTTCTTTGAACATGATAAAATTTGGTTAAATTGGGGGCATCAGTGGGGACAGTTTAGGAGAGATGGGAAGGGGCTGACTTAAGGCTTGAAAGCAGTTTGGCCCCATGGAAAGAACTGGGGTAGGAGCCCAAGGGACCAATGTCTGAATTCACCTCTGCCCCTCTGTGCCTCAGTGAGAGAGACTGAGACAGACAGAGCCTGCTCTGATCCAGAGGCTGGGAGGTCCTGGCCCAGCTGCCCTTACCTGTCCTTGACGCGCAGGATGAGCTGGTGGAAGCGGTCCACGTGCTCGAAGCTGGCCTTGTCTGTCACCGAGTAGACGATGAGGAAGCCGTCCCCTGTGCGCATGTACTGCTCCCGCATGGCGCTGAATTCCTCCTGCCCGGCTGTGTCCAGAACTGGAGTGGGATGAGGCCACTCAGAGGCTGTCACCCCCCACTGTGGAGCCCTCCTGGCCTGCAGACCCCCATGCTGCCACTGCCATCCCCAGGGTGGCTCCAGACAAGCTGTCCCCACGAGAGGCTGCATGAGTTCCCTGGGCTGAGGTGTAAGGGACCCAGCAGGGCCTCAGACACTTCAAAGTATGAGGCTCTAAGAGACTCATTTGTGGACCTGCTGATTCCAACCTACTGTGCTCCCTGGGCCTTAACAGTCTGTCTACAGAAAAACCTCACAAAGTCCATGATCAACTCTGCTACACAACCCCTCTGGGGTCCCCACACCTGGGCTTGGATCCTGCTGCAGCCCTTACAAACTGATTCCTGGGGAAGTTACCTGACTCTCTGAACCCCCTTTCCTCTTTTGTAAGATAGACACAACGCTTCCACCTTGTAGCTCCTTGGGAGGAGAGCCCAGGACATGCACTGGGGAAGCCTGAAGAGGCCATCCCAGGTCAGGAAGGGTCCTCAGTTCCGGTGTGGACAGACAGCAGGCAGGCCATGGGGAAGGAGAGGCCTCTGAGAGCCAGGATCACTTGCCCCTAGGATGGGGCTGTCACAGGGGTGATGGGAAGGGAAGCTGGGGAAGGAAACAAGAATGGCTGGGGAGACGGAGCAGGGCACCATCTCGGCAGAGGGTCTCTCCCCAACCCATCCATCCCCTCTCCTTCCCTCCACCCTATGGACTTCTCAAGCCGATTCCCCTCCAGCTTCCTTGCTAAATGTGCACCCCCAGGCTGTTTCAGAGGGGTGACAGCCACAGCTGGGGGTTCTCCTCTGAGATGCACAGGCCTGACCCCCCTTAGGCCTCCTGAAGCCCCTCAGCATCCCGCAAGTCTCTGCTCACCATCCGGCCTCTCCCATTTCCTAGCTCATTCTACTCTCAGACCCACCTGCCCTCTCCCTGGAGGCAGTGGAGTAGGTAGTTATAGATTTTGGAGCCAGATTCTGGGCTGAGTCTGATTCTTCATTCCTAGAGTGTGATTCAGGGCAAGCTCACTTCTCTGAGCCTTCGTTTCCTCAAATGGGGATGCTAAGGGTTGTTTAAGTTAAAATATTTAGACCCTTGGAGCAACGCCTGCCACAAAGAAGCTCTGAAGGAGTGTCTGTTTCGAGCTTGTCTTCCTCACCTGGGGTGCCATCCCCCAACCATCCCTCCTCTCTTGCTCCCCTTGCTTTGGCCAGCTGACTCTGACTCACTGCATTCTCGTGCCTGAGCCTCCGGGACTCTCCCCACTCTTGTATAGCTCCTTCATGGCATACTGTTCTTGCTGCCCATTTCATAGGCCCCACCTGGACTGTCACCTCCCAGAGGCAGGGGCTTGGTCTATTTGGAACCTGGCACAAACAGAACTCAAATAGTAGCTGAATGAGTAAATGAATGTGAAGTCTACTCAATTTTGTTCATTCATTCACTGAAGAAATATTGGAAAGCCTACGATGTGCCAGGCAGTGTTGTAGGCACTGTAGATGCAACATCAATGAGGCAAAATCTTTGCTCTCCTGGGACTCATAATCTAGTGGGGAGATTGGCAAACAACTGAATGGGTAATATAACATCTGGTGGGGATGAGTACATACTGTGAAGATCAATATAGCCAGCTGAAGGTAATTGATGGGAGTTGGTGTAATTTTGGGTAGGGATCGAGGACACTAAATAAATCCCAACAGCAAAACAGATGAAAATGTCACAGGTTTGGCTGAAGGGATGGGAAGGCCCAACATTCAGTTGGTATGTAATTAATGTATTCACAGATTTTGAAGGTGTGTATTATCCAAAACAAAAACTAGAGATCTAGGGGTGCCTGGGTGGCTCAGTTGGTTAAGCGTCCAACTTTGGCTCAGGTCATGATCTCGTGGTTTGTGGGTTCCAGCCCCGCATCGGGCTCTGTGCTGACAACATGGAGCCTGGAGCCTTCTTCAGATTCTTTGTCTCCCTCTCTCTGCTCCTCCCCTGCTCCCACTTTGTCTCTCTCTCCCTCAAAATGAATAAACATTAAAAAAAAAATTAAAAAAAAAACAAAAAAACTAGAGATCTAGGATAAGTGAAAAAATATGTTCAGAATTTTGAAACCCCAATTTAATAGGGAGCTGAAAATTGAAATGGACCCTCTGGAAAGGAAAAATGGTCGTTTCACACACTGATTGGCGTAGAAGTAATATTATATCCATGCTTTCTAACAGAATTCTTGGAGGAAATACTTCAGCAAGTGAAAAATAGGTCCATGAAAGACTATAAATAATGATAAGCAAGGAATACAGCAAAACATAAGAGTTAAGTTTAAATAAACATCATTTTAGGATTTGAAGTAAATTAATGACAGTTTAGAACTAAAATCTACAATGATCCATCTGTGAGGGGCGGGGCTGGGGACAAGTAAGCTACTACTAAATTTCTTGCCTCATTTGGGAATAGACTAAAGATAATAATTACATCCAGATGTTAACAGAAAAATATAATCACACACACACACCAACACATGTCTGTACATAGAATAACCACTAGACATAAAACTCAAAAGTTCCTAACTATCAGAAGAAAAAAAACCCAACAGAACAAAGTAAATGGGACCAATCCAACAAAAGGCAAGAATAAACTACACAAAAATATGAAAGCTAAAAAAGGAGACATGAAAGAAGATGGCAGACGTAATTCTAACTATGCCTAACAATAGTAAATGCAAATGGATTAAACCCACCTATTAAGGCAGACACCCAATACAAAATCCACTTGTCTGCTACTGCAAAAGACACATATAAACCAAAATGACACAGGAAGGATGAAAAATGAAGGGATAAAAAAGGATATGCCAGCCCCATGCATCCACAAAACAGGATTCAAGGCCAACGCACTGGACAGGACAAATCAGGGTATTTATAATGGGAAAAAGTACAAGCATCAAGGAGTGCCAAAGTCATGAATCATAAGCACATAAGAATGTTGCCTAAGATACATATGTACAAAAACCTGATTTTTAAATACAGTAGGTATTGGCAAATCTCATGATCATTGTGAGAGAACTGAACAGGCCTCAATGGGCACATGAAAAGATGCTCCACATCACTCATCATCAGGGAAATACAAATCAAAACCACCATGAAATACCACCTCACACCTGTCAGAATGGCTAAAATTAACAACACAAGAAACAACAGGTGTTGGCGAGGATGCAGAGAAAGGGGAACCCTGTTGCACTGTTGGTGGGAATGAACCGGTGCAGCCACTCTGGAAAACAGTATGGAGCTTCCTCAAAAAGTTAAAAATAGAACTAAAGGGGTGTCTGTGTGTCTCATTGGGTTAAGCGTCCTACTCTTGATTTCAGCCCAGGTCATGATCTTATGGTTTTTGAGATCGAGCCCCACACTGGGCTTCATGCTAACAGTGCAGAGCCTGCTTGGGATTCTCTCTCTCTTCTCTCTCCCCATCTCTCCCATGCATTCTCCCTCCCTCTCACTCTCTCTCTCAAAAAAAAAAAAAAAAACTAAAAAAAAAAAAAAGAACTACCCTAAGACCTAGCAATTGCACCACTAAGTATTTACCCAAAAGATACAAAAATACAGATTCAAAGGGGTACATGCACCCTGATGTTTATAGCAGCATTATCAATAATAGCCAAATTACGGAAAGGGCCCAAATGTCCTTCGATTGATGAATGGATAAAGAAGATGTGGTGTGTGTGTATATATATATATATATATATATATATATATATACATATATATATATATATATATATATATATATATATATGTATATATATATATATACGATGGAATATTACTCAGCCTAAAAAGAATGAAATCTTGCCATTTCTAACAACGTGGATGGAGCTAGAGTGTATTACGCCAAGTGAAATAAATCAGAGAAAGACAAATACCATATGATTTCACTCATATGTGGAATTTGAGAAACTCAACAGATGAACATAGGGGAAGGGAAGGAAAAATAAGAAAAACAGAGGGAGGCAAACCATAAGAGACTCTTAAATACAGAGAACAACTTGAGTTGCTGGAGGGGAGTGGGGTGGGGGATGGGCTAGATGGGTGATGGGCACTAAGTAGGCACTTGTTGGGATGAGCACTGGGTGTTGTATGTAAGTGACGAATCACTAAATTCTACTCTTGAAGCCAATATGACACGATATGTTAACTAACTAGAATTTAAATAAAAATTTGGAAAAAAAAGAACTGAACAGGCCTGTCTTAGAGACAGATCACCTGGCCTCTCAAAAGTAATGATCTCAATAATGCCAAATTTAAAAACATCATCTGAGAGAACAAACTTTACACTCAAACAGTAAATAAGCATTTTCAAACACAGGAAATTGTCACAAAAATTGGCCATATATTAAGCCATCAATAAAAATTTCAACACATTTCTGAAAGCAGATGTCATATGCAGCTATCTTTTTGTCTATATGCAAAATTATCAGAAATTAACAGCAACACATATGTAAAAGAAACTATCCGCTTCAAAGTTTAAAGAGTGATACTGCTCAAAAATGCTCTAGTTAAAGAGAAAAGCAAAGTAGAAGTTACAAACGATTTAGAATTGAATGACAATAAACAACAATAAAACCCCTGGTTTGAGGCCAAAGTGGTACTCAGAGGAAAATTACAGCTTTAAATGCACTTCCAAAAACAAGAGACTGAAAATTAACTAAGCATTTAAATGAAGGGGCTAGGAAAAGAAAAATAAAACCAAAGAAAGAAGAAATCATCAATGAAAGTAGAAATTAAGAAAATGAGAGGAAGTAAAAGTAGTAGATACCTAAAAATCAAAATCTGATTCTTTGAAAAGACCAATTAAAGAAAAAAAGCCTTTATCAGACAAAAAAAAGAAAAAAGAAAAGAAAAAAGACTAATAAGCCTTTGGATTGAGGAAAGGCCTATGACTATGGATCTAGATATATATTTGATTATGAAAGAAAACTATATGCAGTTTTATAGCAATAAATTTTCAATTCTTGATGAAATGGACAATTTAAGGAAAATATAAATGAACAAAACTGGCTCAAGAAAATATATAAAATCTGAATAGGCCAATAATTATCCATGAAATTAAAGAGACAAATCTCCCCCATGAATGGCACAAAGCTCTTTTTATTAGGGACAAACTGTTCCAGAGCCCAGAAAATAAAGAACTTTCCAGCTCATGGAAACAGCCTAGCATAGTCCTAATCACAAACCGGACAGGGATGGCACATGGTTGTGTGGTAACGTCCAGGCCTGCCCCACCTTTGGGGAACAGGAGCAGCCTGCACATGGGACTCTAAGAGGTGCATTCAGTCAGTCATCCATTTGCCAATTACTTCTTGAGCACCTACACAGTGCCATCCGCTCTGCTTGGTACTTCAGGTGGTTAAAAAGAAAGCTGCATCTCACTATCAAGGTACACAGGCTAGCTGGGCTGACACTTGAAGAAAAATAATACAGGACAGAAAGTGATACATACTATTGGAGATCTAGGGAAGGGGCAGGGGGAGGTCCCTTCAGCTTGGAGGGATAATGGAAGGTTTTAGCCAAGAAGGGATACTTATCCTGCCCTTAAAAGAACAGCATTTGACATAAAAAAGATAGGGCCTGGGGAAGGCCTTCCAGACAGAGAATCAGCATGGGCAACGGCCTGAAGGCTAGGAAGAAAAGAGTCGTGGGGAGGCTGGTGTGCAGGCATAAAAGGTCTGTGATGGGAGAGAGGTCAGGGAGACCAGAGGCTGTGGCCCTTGGATCCTACACTAAAATGTTTGAACTCAGTGGGTGCTGGGGAGCTACGGAAGGTTCAGAGAGGGGAGAGATGTAGTGAGAGGGTAAGTCTGGCAGCCAAAGGGACTGGAGAGGGAAGCTGTGAAGAGGTGAAGGAGGGACCAGGGCAGAGGCAACCAGGGTGTCAGCGAAGGCAGGTGTGTTTGAAGTGGAGAGAAAAAAATGAATGGGCAGACACTGAAGACACAGAACATAGAGAATGGGGGCCAAGGGGAAAGAGGAGAGTGGAGGGCGCCTTGGAAATTCTAAACCTTAGGGCCCCAGAAGGGCAGACGCAACCAGGAAGGAGCAGATGGGGGCTGAGCTGGGCCTGGTCTGGTTTGGGCTTCATCCCTCCCCTCCACACACATACACCTGGATGAGGCACAGGCCCCTTGTCAGTAGCTCTGCCTCCAAAAGAGGCTGAAGATAATGGGCAGCTATGCATTTCAGAAATTATGATTCAGCCTGCATTTCCCATGCCTGATGTCATGAAGGTAGGAGAATTCCAGAGAGAGAAAGTATTAGTCACTGTGGGAAAAGAGGTGTTTTGCCAATGTGTGTGTGTGTGTGTGTGTGTGTGTGTGTGTGCATGTGTGTGCGTGTGTGTGCGTGCGTGTGTGTGAGAGAGAGACAGAGACAGAGACAGAGACACAGGCACCCAGGGCAGAAGGAGGGAGAAGAGATAAAGATTCTGGAGACAGAGAGGGTCAGCACTGTGTACCTCTGTCTGCTTTGCCCCAGTCTTCCCATCCAGAGGATAATGGGGCCAGCAGTGTGGCTGAGGAGGGTTTAAGTGGAAACCCCAGGGCTGCTCTTAGATCTTGTGAATTTCAGAATCCAAGTCCCACATGTGGGCATGGTATGGGGCCCCCCCACCCCCGCAGGTGGGCAGTCAGCATGTGAGGGCACCAGCCTGGGTCCCAGCTGAGCCTTCCTCCTTCTCCCTCCCCATCTCCCTCCCACTCTTCCTCTTCCTTCTTCTCTTCTTCCTCTTCTTCCTCCTCCAGGGCTTTCAGTGGGAGGCACACCCTGCCATGGGCTCAGGGCTCTGACCTTGGCGGCAGCCCAGGGTACAGTCTGAGCTCTTTGGCTGACAAGAGTCCTTCCCACCATGTTCCTACTGGCAGAAGGCACTTTGCTGGGGTTTTATGCACACACGCCCTCTGGGTCCTCTTCATGGCCTAGTACAAATGCAGACACTGAGGCCCACAATGTTAAAGGGATCTGCTCAAGGCTGCATACTGGGAAGGAGGCCACTCCAACTTCCCCAAGACCCAGCTGTCCCTACTCATCCAGTCTTTTATCTTCAACCAGAGGGTGCGGGTCTGGCCACCCAGAACCCGCCAGGTTGTGTCTCAATTACAAGCCTTTGCACAAGGCTTTGCACAAATGAACCAGAATACCCTCTCCGCCAGCTACCCCAGCCATCCCGCCACGTGGCTGCAGTCTGCCTCCTCTCCTGAGAGCCCAAGCCTCTGACCTGTGTCTTTGAACCCTTCCTGTTGGGTTATGGGTTCCGTGGGTCTCTGCTAGTCAGGGCCTCCAGGCCTGGCTCAGCTCCCCACCATGGCGGGGGCGGGGGGGGGGGGGGGAACTCCAGAGGGTGAGTGGGAGGGGAGCCTGGCTTTCATTTCCCTGGGTGTCTCAAAAGCTTCAGCACCCAATGCAGGTCCAAAAAAATACTTACAGAATGACTAGACAGATCACATGCATGCCATAGTAAATGCAGTTACTGTGTTCGATCAGCCCGGGCCAGCTTTAAGGGAAATCACTAAGAAGTGACTTTTTAACTTGTGTAACGCACCCTTCATGGTGAAGTAAGGGTTCTGGAATATAAAACAACAGAGATGATGATTTCTAGAGATAATACGCCTCCAAGGACCATGCCTGCTGTTTTCTACCTTTCTCTAATCCACAGACCCGTAGTGGGAGGCAGGAGTGATCACACCCATTTCACACAGGAGTCAGGTGGGGAAGCCTGTGCCCTTCCCAGGAGAAGACTCCAATAAATACATGCCACCTAGTTGAGCATCAGTAGGGATGAGGGCTCTTTACTATGTTACTTGTGTTCCCCTTTCTGGGTAAGGGTATGTATGGAGTGGGCTGAGTGTCGGGCAGAAGGGCTGGACCCATCCACCATGCACTGTTCCCAGAAAAAGGGCTGCTTTCTTCTCTAAAGTGCTGGCAGGGTGTGGAAAGCCAGGCCACTTGGGACTCTCTAAGGGGGAGGGGGCAAGATCCTGCAGCACATACGGCTGGCTCCCTGGCGATGCAGAAGCTTCCCTTTGGCAGTGGCCCCAACCTCAACTCACTGACTTCAGGATGACAGGACAGAAGTGCTGGCCACCAGCCTTAGGGGACAACTGCTCGCGAGGCCACACTATGGCAGCTGGGGGAACGGGAAGAAGCCCTGGAATACATTTTCACGGGGTCCCTAAATTCCCTGACCTGGAGAACATATTGCATGTGTGGGTGCACATTCTCTCAGGGAGATGGTCTACGGTTTTGTGGAATTCTTAGAAGAGCCGGGAACACCTCTACCCCAAACAAATACCTCTCTCAGGGAAAGAAGAGGGCAGCAGGGGGGTGGGTCTCAGCTGTGTAACCAGGAACATCCCAGGGACAGATGGTAGCAGGGCAGGGGGGTGCTGGTAATGGAGAGGAACAGGGAGGCAAAACGTTGGCCTACAACCCCATTTCTTCCTCACAACCACTCACAACCAGTGGGGGGGGGGGGCAACATTTTATAGGTGAAGAAATGAAGCAGGGCAAGGCGGTGACCTGCCCAGGTTCCCACTGCTGGCGAGCAGGACAGGCACGCTTTGAACACCAGACTATCTGGAGCCAAGCCTTGCTCTGCTGCTGGCACCAGCCTGTCTTTGACCGGGCAGCCAGCAGTGTCCGCAGGGCCTGTGAAGAGGCACAGGTCTACACGGAGGGGGCGAGGACAGAGCACCGAGGTCTGCCGAGATGGAAGACACCCATCCCACCTGCTTACCCCCAACCTTCCACCTACCTCACACCTGCCCCTGGGTGGCCACGCATAGCTGGGAGGAGAGAACTCAGAGCCGTGCTCCTTGCTCCCTTTAAAGTCCTAGCACCGACTTCCAGGGCCCTTAAAGCACCCAACAAATCTAAACATGTCCCCATCCAGTCTTCTCCTACTCCTGGGCCACAGCTTCCCACGGCCTCCTCTCCTCCAATCTCCACCCCCAGCTGAGTGAAACAGGTGTGAAACAGAGATCAACAGCTAAATTCCACAAGCTTCCAAATCAACCCACCTCACAGACCGAGGAAGCCTCGCACACTGCGGGGGAGGCAAACGCAGCCACTGCAGAAAATGGTTTAGCATTTCCTTGAAAAGTGAAACATGGAGTTACCATAGGACCCAGCCAGTCCATGCCAGGGACACACCCGAGAGAAGTGAAAACATATCTACACAAAAACTCGCACACGAATGTCTGAAGCAGCACTATCCATTGAAGCCCCAGAGTGGAGACAACCCGAATGGCCAGCAATGGATCAGTGGATAAAGAAAATGTGATGCATATCCATACACTAGAATACTATTCACACATAAAAAGGAACGAAATTCTGATACAAGCTCCAACAGGATGCACCTTAAAAACAGCACGTTGAGTGAAAGAGCCTAGTCACTTTCTAAGTGAAAGGCTACTTAGAGTATGGTGCCATTTATATGAAATGTCCAGCATAGGCTGATCTGTAAAGACAGAAAGTCCGTCAGTGGTTTCAGGGACTGGGGGAGGTGGTGGGGGAGAATGGGGAATGACTGCTTAATGGAGTGAGCTTTCTAGGGGGAGGTGGTGGAAATGTTGAACAATCAGTGGTGATCCAAGTGATTGCTGATTTGTGAATCAGTCAGCAGTTGTGACTGCACAACTGTATATCTATACTATTTAAAGGAGGGAGTTTTCCATGGAGTTACATCTCAATTAAAAAATGTATGAGGGACCCCCTCTCTTTTTCTCTGAAACACACACTCCCACTGTCTTCTTACTACGGGCATGACCTGGCCCTGCTCCTGTCCAAGCCCATCCCCTCCAACTGGACACTGGATCCTGTCCTCTTCCACCTATATAAGGGCACTGGCTGCTATTGTTGTCTCCTGCATCATCCATTTCTTTCTCTAGTGGTTCATTTCCACCACAATGTAAACATACTATAATTTCTCTCACCTTAAAAAAAAAATTAAAGTCAAAAAAATTACAAGTAAAAACCCTGCCCCTTGACCTCACATCTCCTTCCGGCTGCTGTCCATTTCTCTGTTCCTCTTTACAGCCACACCCCTTGACTTGTCTGTTCTCATTGCCTGCTCATCCTCTCCTCCACTCTCTCTTAAATCCACTATGATCAGACTTTCATTCCTGACCACTCTATCAAAATTGATCTAGTCAAGTCACCAATGACTTTCATGTCACTGAATCCAGTTGGCACTTCTCAGTCCTCAACCCACTGGGCCACCTGCTGACATCTGACATTAATCTGGCTGGTGCACTCAGGCCAGTAGTTGATGGTTCCCTCCTTTCTGAAGAGCCTTGGGACATCGCTCTCTCCGGTTCTTCTCCTACTGCAGTGACTGGTCCTGTTCTGTCCCTTTATCTCTCTACCCTCTAAATGCTGGTGGGTCCCCACACTCAGTCCCCCACATTCACTTCATTGGCCACCTCTCATCTCATGGCTTTACATGTCTACTCCAAAATTTCCATCTCCAGCCTATACATCTCCCCTTACTCTAGATTCAGACATCCGGCTGCCTGCATGACTTCTATCTGTATATGAGAAAGGCATCTCAGATTTAACATGTCCAAAATTAAACTCTTGATTTCCCCCCAAACTTGCTTTTCACCAGTCTTCCTAATCTTGATAAACCTAACCATTCTACCAGCGTGCAGGCCAAAGGCTTTCTCTCTCTACCCCCACCCCATGCCATATACTCCATCTACAAATGCTGTTGTTTCCTCCTCCAAAATACAACAGGAAGCTAAGCTAACTCCTTCTCACTACCGCCTTCAGCGGTGCCCTAGTCCAAAATCATCACATGACTTTTAAGAGCAATCAACATGAAGTTCTGAAATCAGGGCAAAAGCCTAAATTAACTGCAGGGGTATAGGATCTGTCAACAATGTAAGAGGAAACCCACCTGAGGTTTAGGGTACAAACCCCAGGACTGAATCCTGGCTCTGCTGTGACTTTGAAGGGGGAGGGGCATACACTGCATACACACTGTCATCACACAGCCTTGTTGAGCTGACTCGAGGTCACTGCCTGATGGGGTGAACCTCAGCTCCCAGGCTGGCTAGTGCGCTAAGCTGACACAGAGCAAGAGTAAGATCCTTTGCTTCGGGGTCAGAGGAATGGGGCTCTAATGAGCTGTGTGACCTTGGACATGTTATTTCCCCTCTCTGAATCTTGGTTCCCTCCACCTGCAGGGGCCTGACTGATCGGAGGACGGCTGGACAGGCGCTGGAGCAGGAGGTCTGGGTCCCCAGGGACACAGGACAGCAACAGCAGCAATTTCCCAATGTTATGGAAGTATTTCACTGCTTTATCAACTAGTATGGCAGTACCGGTGGGTACTGGCTAAGGAGCAGCTGTGCTCACCGGCTTGGTGGAGACATTAACCTCAATTTAGCAGAACTGTTGCAAGGATGAAATAAAACAATCCCTGCAAAGTCCTTAACACAGGCTCTGGCCTTCCAGAAAAGTCTAGTCAGGAGTAACTGCTCCTACTGCAGTGAAGCAAAAGGAGCCACTGTGAAAGAGGGTTTGGCTTCAGTGCACCAGGAGGCACTTCCCTGAGCACCTTGGAGATCAGTAAGCCCCACGTTACTGGAAGCATTCAAACAGTGATGGCTGACGGAATCAGAATAAAGAGTCAGGCAGAGGCCTGCAGGGCTGGATTTCATAATCTGAGGCCATGTTCCCTCATAAAGAAAAAGAGGGAAATTCCTCCCACATCACTGCCAGCAGGAAAAGAGGAGGATGGGTGGAAAGGTGGAACGACAGGCCAGCTCTGGCTGTACCCCACTTTTAGTTGGGGGGCCACGGGGCGGTGCTTACTCTGAAGCTCTAGCTCAGAAAAATACACTCAATAAATGTTCCTTTTCCTCTCGCTGCCCTTCCAATGTCCTCCTTCCCTCCTCCTCCCCAGAAAGAATGTGGATTCAAGCTTCAGGGAAAAGCCAGGTCCAGGCTGCTCCGAGAAGACAACAGCACTTGTGTCTGAGGTTTGGGCAGAAGCCAGGGTGGAAACATCCCAGCTTCTGAGGGTGCAGGAGAAGGGCTGGAGCTTTCACTCTGCAAAGACCAAGCTGTCAATGGGGACACAGGGGGCCAGGGCGGCTGCAGAGCTGGGCCCAGGAGCCCATAGTGGGAAGAGGTGTTGGGAGAGTTAGGGCCACTGCTGTTCTCCATTGGTGGAAGAAAGATGCAAGGCTGGGAAGAGGGTGGGACTGGGAACAATACAGGTGAGAAGCCCAGCGACACCCATCCCCGTTGTAGGTAGGATTGCGGAGGATGCGGTCAATACCCTTCCCTGCAGGGCCAAGGTTTAGGCGCAAACAGGACAGGAAGGGGGATGTGCTCGGCAGAGGTATGACGCCCTGGGCCTGCTCTGCCTCTAGCTTGACTTAGGCAAGTCACTTCTCCGTCTGCACCAGTTTCCTTAGGTATATAGTGAGGGGGGTGATACCATAGAGTTCAGGAGCCTGCCAGCCCTAGCCTAACAGAAAAAAATAGGCTCACAAGAACTCCAAGACAAAACAACTGGAAGCACGGACTGCAACAGATATCTGTATGCTCGTGTGCACAGCAGCATTATTCACAAGATCCATGAAATGGAAAGAGTCCCAGGGTCCGCTGCTGCACAAATGGGTAAACAAAATGTGGTATATACATACGGTGGGATATCATTCAGTCTTAAAAGAGATGAAATCCTGACACATGTTACACATGGGTGGATGGACCTTGAAGACATTGCGCTAAGTTAAATAAGCCAGTCACAAAGGAACCAATGCTGTATGAGTCCACATACATATATGAGGTACTCAGAGTAGTCAAATTCAAAGAGACAGGACATAGAATGGTGCTTCCAGGGGCCGGGGGAAGGGGAGTAGGAGTTATTGTTTGCTGGGTGCAGAGTATCAGTTGGACATGAGTAAGTCTGCGGAGGGATGGTGGTGACGGCTGCACAATAACATGCATGGACTTAAGGCCACAGACCTATACACTTAAAAACAGTTACAATGTTAAGATTTATGTATATTTCACCACAATAAAATCATACGTACATACAGATGTACATACATACATACATACATACATACAAAACCTCAAGGCTCTGCCCAAGGCTTGGTTCTTCCTGATTCATGAAACCTGAGAACTGGGATATGGTGAGTCCTGTAGCTGAAAGCCAGGGTGAGGGGGGGGACCAAAGTCAAGGACCAGGAAAGAAGGCTGGAGAGCCGGGAGAGGTGGGCACCGGGCAGCGAGGAGACGTTCCCAGAACTGGGCTGTAACAATGACAGGTGAGGTCAGGGTCCCATAGGACCTGTGGGAAAGAACCCAGAGCAGGCTTGCTCCAAAGCCTAGTAGTCCTAGACACTGGGGACCCCAGCTGCTGGCCCCTGAGGTCAGCTGTCTCCTGTGTCTTAGATTCTGGGAGAACCAGGGCAATGAGGTCCCTTGAAAGAGAGCAAGAAACAAGTCTGTAAAGTAAGCAGAAGCCTCTGAGAATCCTGTGTGGCAACCAGAGAAGGCTTTTTGAGCAAGCCTGGGAAGAACAGCTGGCCCTCTGAAGGGCCTTGGGCAAGTTGTAAGCGGGACAGGCGAATACGTCTGTTGACCTGATAATCCAGGCCACGCTCCCCTCTTCCCAGGATTTCAATGTCCATTCCCAGAGGCCCAGGGATCAGCTTGTGAGGTGGGAGAGGATTTTCCCACCCAATCAGACTAACAGAGAATCCAGGAGACAAAGGGGAGTTCAAGCCATTGCTAGCTGTGTGAATCTTGCTGTGCTTTATTTTTAGGGAGATAACAACAGTAGCTAGCACAGTACTGTTGTATTAAAACAGAGCGTATGCAACGTGCTTGGCATGAAGCTTGCACATAGTAATTGCTCAGTAAAGATCATTACTGCCCTCATAATTCTCCCCCTCCTCCTCCTCCTCCTCATCAAGCTGCCATGTTTTTGCTCTTTTTGAATTTGGAAGAAGAGCAAACCCCAGAATTCAGAGCCCTTGGAAGGCTTCCCAGGCTTAGCACTGCGCCCCCCAGGATGGTATGGCCTCCAGCGAAGCAGGAGGTCAGGACTCTGGATGCCCGAGTAAAGTCCTGACCATCCCAGGGCTGCAATCCACCCCAGAGGAATCTAGCCTCAGAAGGGGTCAGAGTTACACTCAAGCGTAAATATAACCAGCCTTTGATTAAAACTCCCAAAACATGGGGCAGGCATCTTTTTAAATGCCAGACTAATTAATATTTAAAAGGAATGTTTTAAGCCTTTCTTTTCTTTTAACATTTATTCAGTTTTGAGAGACAGACAGTGAGTGGGGGAGGGGCAGAGGGTGAGGGAGACACAGAATCCAAAGCAGGCTCCAGGCTCTGAGCTGTCAGCACAGAGTCTGATGCGGGGCTTGAACTCACAAACCACGAGATCATGACCTGAGCTGAAGTCAGCTGCTTAACCAACGGAGCCACCCAGGTGCCCTGACCTGCCTTTCTTTTCTTAATACAAGACTTAACTCAGTGGAGAAATGTAGCAATCTAGCATCTGTGCCTGAGGATGTCCTGGGTGGGCAATGCCCTGAATTAGGCTGGGTTCAGGGGGGCAGGTTGAGAGGCACAGCATCCCAGGGGAGCCCAGGAGATTCAGAACACAAGCTTTGCAAATTTGTGCTTATAAAGTAGTGCTGTGGCCATGCTTCCCTTTTCCCTGCTGCTGCTGAAATAATAAATATTTTTATTGTGATAATAAACATTATCACAAAATCTTCCTAAAAATCACCCTTGGGAACTTTTTTTCCCTCAGAGACGAATCTAATACCCAAAGTTACTTTAAGAAAAAGTTAGAGAAGTCAATACGGCTGTATAGAGAACTAATATTCATTAAGTCCCAATTATGCACCAGGCAATGATGTTGCTCTCTTACATGTATTATGCCATGTTTTTCGGGATGTTTTCTGTGGAAATAGTCCAGAATGATGTGCTAACAGCGGTCCTTTGGGAAACCCTAAGGACAACCTATCCTACCAATACATTCCCAATATTATGTGTGTATATTGAAGAGTCTCTTAAGTCCCACAGTAAAGAAACTGCTTATAGTTCTTTAACTCTGTATATCCCAAAATGCGGCATATAGTCGAATGGGTGACGCATGAGATGATTTTTAGCAGGTGCATAAATGTAAGTTTTAACTTTTAGTGGTTATAGATATTTATTATATAACACAGCTAGCACTTCACACCTGTGACTGCACATATTCTGTTCAGGACTTAGTCATACATTCATTTCACACACATTTACTGAGGACGTACGATGAGCCAAGCAGTCGTCTAGACACCGAGAATATAGCAGTAAATAAAGTCTCCACTCTCAAAAATTTATATTTTATCGGGAAGCAATAAAAACTCAAGTAAATATAGGGAGCAAATATATGTTTACCAGTAAAAGGTAGAATAAAGAAAAAGAGTTAACAAGGAAACAGAATGACAGGGGTGGGGTGGCTGCTGGTGCAGATGGTCTGGTCAGGGAAGACTTCTTAGGTAAACTTAACATTTGAGTGGAGACCTACACAAAGGTGAGAATGTATTGCTGAAGGAAGAACGTTCTAGACAGAATACCAAATGTAGAGTCCCAGAGGCGGGAATGTGCTTGGTTCCTGGGGAACGATTCAGTTTCAGGACTACAGCCAAAGCCCTGAAGGTGGTTTTTAAAACTATGATATAATTCAAATACCATAATATTCACCCTTCCTAAGAAAAAAAATTTTTAACGTTTATTCATTTTTGAGAGGCACAGAGTGAGTGGGGGAGGGGCAGAGAGGGGGAGACACAGAATCCCAAGCAGGGTCCAGGTGCTGAGCTGTCAGCACAGAGCCCGAGGCCGGGCTCGAACTCACCGATGGCGAGATCGTGACCTGAGCCGAAACTGGACGCTTAACCGCTTAACCGACTGAGCCACCCAGGTGCCCCTCGCCCTTCTTAAAGTACACATTTCAGTATACACACAAAGCTGTCACATTTTTTTTTTTAAGTGGTGATTCAGGGGGTGCCTGGGTGGCTCAGTCAGTTAAGCATCCAACTCTTGGTTTGGCTCAGGTCATGATCTCATGGTTTGTGAGTTCGAGACCCACATCAGGCTCTGTGCTGACAGCATGGAGCCTGCTTGGGATCCTCCCTCTCCCTTTCTCTGCCCCTCCCCTGCTTGCACTTGCTTGCTCTCTCTCTCTCTCTCTCTCTCTCTAAATCAATAAATAAACTTTAAAAATTAAAAAAAAAAATTTTAAATGAAGTGATGATTTGGTTCTGGTTCCAGCCAAGATGGAGTAACAAGGACCAGATTTATCATCTCACTTGAAACAACCAAAGACCAAACGACATAACGGACATTCATAGAACGTTCCACCCAACAACGGCAGAATACTCATTCTTTTCATGTGCACATGGAACATTTACCAGAGAGAACATACCCTGGGTCATAAAATAAGCCTCCATAAGTGTTAAATAATTTAAATCATACATTTTATGTTCTCTGACACAGTGAAATTAAAATAGAAGCCAGTAACAGAAGGATCTCTGGAAAATTCCTAAATACTTTAAAGCTAAATATTTCTAAATAACCAATGGGTCAAAGAAAATCTCAGAAGGGAAATAGGAAAGTATTCTGAACAGAATGAAAATGAAAACACAGTGTATTAGAATGTGTGGGATGCTGCTAACCAAGTAGTTTGGGGGAATTTATAGCACCAAATGAAGATCTTGGAAAAGAAGAAATGTTCAAATCTATCACACAAGCTTTCACTTTAAAAAATTAGAGAAAGAAGAACAAATTAGGCAGACAAAAGGAAATAATAAAGCTAAGAGTGGAAATCAATGGAACCAAATGGGAAAAGTCAATGGACTCAAGAGGTGGTTCTTTTGTGAAAATCAATGATATCAATAAATCTCTAGACTGTTTAGGGAAAAAGGAGAAAACACAAATTAAAAATATCAGGAATGAGAGGGGAAACATCACTCTGGATTCTACCGACATTAACAGGAGAATAAGAGAATATCATGAACAACTTTACGCCAATAAATTTGGTAACTCTGATGAACTGAACAACTTTTTTAAAGACACCAACTACCAAAACTCACTGAAGAAACAAATAACCTGAATATCCCTATATTTACTAAAGGAATTGAATTTGTAGTTAAAAAATCTTCCAACAAAGAAAACTCCGGCCCCAGAGTGCCTCGTAGGTGTATTCAACTAAATATTTAAGGAAGAAATAATACCAATTTTGTTCAAACCCCTCCAGAAAATTGAAGAAGAGAGCATATTTCTCAATGCACTCTATAAAGCTAGCATTACTAGGCATGACAAGAAAACCACAGGCCAGTATAGCTCTCAAGAACATACACACAAAAATTCTAAACAAAATTTTAGCAAGTCAAAGCCAACATTACATAAAAGAAGAAAGCATCATGACCAAGTGGGATTTATCCCAGGGAGACAATGTTGGTTTAACATTATAAAAATTAACATAATTTGCCAAAATGACACACTAAAAATGAAATACCATATGAGTATCTAAGTAGACATAGAAAAGCATTTGACAAAAATCCAATATCCATACCTCATAAAAATTCTCAGGAAACTAGTAATGGGAAGTCCTTCAACCTGATAAAGGGAATTGATAAAAAACCTACAGCTAACATCCTATTTATTGCTGAAAGACTGAAACCTTTCTCCTTAAGATCAAGAACAGGACAAGTATGTTTTTAGTCAGTGAAATCAGGCAAGGAAAAGAAACAGAAGCCATCCAGTTTGGAAAGGCAGAAGTAAAACTGTCTTTACTCGCAGACATGACCATCTCTGCAGAAAGCCCAAAGGAATCTACAAAAAAGCCACCAGAACTAATAAGTGAATTTAGCAAAGTTGCAGGTTACAGTTAATACACAAAATGCAACTGCATTACTACATATTAGCAACAAACAAGCGACAACTGCAATAAAAAAATATCATTTATAATACAGATTGTAGATATAAATCTGACAAAATAGGTAAAAGACCTATGCAATCAATTCTGTAAAACAACTCATGAGAGAATTAAAGAAGACTTAGGGGTGCCTGGATGGCTTGGTCAATTGAGCTTGAGTGTCTGACACTTGATTTCGGCTCAGGTCACAATCCCTGGGTTGTTGGATCGAGACCGAGTCAGGCTCCATGCTGAGCCTGCTTGGGATTCTTTCTCTCTCCCCTTCTACCCCTCTCCCCTACTCACACTCGCGCTCGCTCTCTCTCTCTCTCTCTCTCTCTCTCTCATAAAAAATAAATAAAAAAAAAAGAAAGAAGACCTAAATAAATGGAGAAATACTGCATTCATGGGTTGAAAGGTTCAACATTATGAGGATGTCAATTCTTCTCAAATGTGCAGATCTTTAGATTCAACACAATCTCAATCAAAATCTAGAATTTTAGAATTTAACTGGTTCTTAAATTCATATGGAAATGCAAAGGACCTAGACTGGCCAAAGCAACTTTGAAAAAGAACAAACTTGGGGACTTAACAATACATGATTTTAAGACTTGTTATCAGTCTACAGTTATCAAGACAGTGTGGTATTGGTGATAAGATAGACGGATAGGTCAAACAAACAGAATATATGGGCAACTAATTTTCATCAAAGGTACAAAGGCAATTCAGTGTTGAAAGAAGAACCTTTTCAACAAATAGCCCTGGAACACCTGCATCTCCATATACCAAAAAAACAAAAAAACAAACCCCCAACCCCCCCCCCAAAAAAAAACCAATTTTGTTCCATACCTCACACCATATACAAAAATTAAGTCAAGGTAGATCCTAATGCTAAATACAGAACCTAAAGCCATTAAACTGCTAGAAGAAAACGTAGGAAGAAAACCTTTGTGACCTTGGGTTAGGCAAATACTTTAGACACAACCAGAAGCACAATCCATAAAAGAACAAGCTGATAAACTGGACTTCATCAAAATTAGAAGCTCTAGTCTTTGAAAGACACTGTTAAAAGAATGAAAAGCATGTCACAGACTGGAAGAAAATACTTGCAAATCACATATCTGATAGTGCATCCCAGGGGCTTTCAAAGCTCACTTCCTACAATTACAGTCTATCCTTAATGGCTCTTTGTTTAAAAGAGAGACTCAGTACGAAGTCATAACCAGTAAGAATCTGGAGCAGCGGTTCTCTACTTTAGCATCACCTGGAGGGTTTGTTAAAACACGGATTCCTGGGCTCCACCCTCAGAATTTGAACCAGTAGAGCCTGAGGGTTTTCATTTCTGGGAAGCTCCCTGGTAATCTTAGGCTGCTGGCCTGGATACCACAATTTGAGAATTGCTAATCTAGACCAATTTAGACTACACTAGAAACAATGTCAAATGCAAGATTTCCCCCCTCTCAAAGGGAAATAAACTATGCTCACTAAAAAACAGTTTGTCTCTTCCCCATTTTTTTAGGAGCCAGAGACATCTGTAAATGTTAATCAGAGCTTCAGATCAGCAAGAAATAACAAACATGACATCACTGGGTTGGCACGATGCTAGCCTCTTTGTTGAATACGCATTTTGGTTGCCACAAAGCTATTCAGAATTCACCCTGGAAAACATACACGGCCTGACACCAACCATCCCATAATGACAACGTGGAAGACACTATCCGCCCCAGGGAAGTTGGTCAACTTCCTCTGACCCTCCGAGTCACATGCCCCACCCCCATGCAGGGCTACTATCCATGTCTCACCGTCCAGGATGGCCCATTGATTGTCAATCTCCGTATGTTTCAGGTAGGAGTCTTCGATGGTCGGGTCGTAGTCAGGCACAAAGATCTTCTGGAAAAACTGGATGGTGAGGGCGCTCTTGCCCACACCCCCATCTCCCACCACCACCAGCTTGTACGTGGGGAGGTTGTCACTGGGGACGGCACTGGTTGCCATGTTTCTGATAGGTCAGACCTGGGGAGGCAAGACATGTGTAATGAGGCAGGAGGCTTTTTCCTTTCTGACCTTGAGTGGAAAATATTCACGAGTTTTCCTCCCTCCTTATAGAGTAGTAAATACTCCCAATTATATGTTTATTCAATCATCTATTGAATATCAGCTATGTGCCACACCTGGTCTTGCAGACGTAGCACTACTAGATGCCATGAGGTCTTTAACGAGTAAAGCCAAAAAAGCCATGTTAAAGAAGCTTTTCCATCACTAAAGTCTGCCCTAGTCATGTACAGGTGAACATGTGCGTGCCAGTCTGAGCAGGGATGGCACAGAGGTTCACCTTTTACATCAACTCTAGTCACAGGACTGCTGTGCTTGAGGATTTGAGGCCCCCCAAACTACGGAAAGGACAGGCATAGCAGCCTAGTACCCCCCCCCACCCCCCGCTCTTAGAATTTAGTGATCCTGGCTCCTTTCTCTCAGTCTCCTTGCCCATGGTCATGCAGAAAGTTGTGCTGGTGGGGCACCTGGGTGGCTCAGTTGATTGAGCATCTGACTCTTGATTTTGGCTCAGGTCATGATCCCAGGGTCATGGGATTGAGCCCCGCACTGGGCTCCACACTGAGCATGAAGCCTGCTTGGGATTTTCTCTCTCCCTCCCTCTCTCAAAATAAAAACAAAACAAAACAAAACAAAACAAAAATCTCTCTCTCTCTCTCTCCCCCCCTCTGCCTCTCTTCCCGGCTTGCGCGCGCGCTCTCTCTCTCTCACAAAAAAAAAAAAAAAAAAAAAAGTTGTGCTAGAATCTCGTGGCATCTGGTCAACCTGTTTTAGTTGGGAGGGGGGGTGGAGAATGATGTCACGTCTAGCGAAGGCAGTGGTTCTCAAGCAGGGGCAGTTTTGTCCCTGGGGGACATCTACAATGTCTGGAGATAATTCTGGCTTATTAGTGGGTGTTACTGGCATCTAGTGAGCGGAGGCCAAGGCTGCGGCTACACATCCTCCTACAATGCACAGGACAGCCCCCCACAATAAAGAATTATCCATCCTGAGATGTCAGTAGTGCTAAGGCCGAGAAACCTTGAGCTAAGGAGACCAGGCAGGAGCCAGAAATGTGGCGCCAGGATTCCAAAGAACAACTGAGCCTTAACAGATAAGGAATGACTGTGAAGAGGTGACGGCAGAGGAGTGAAGAGTCATCTTTGGAAACAGCGTCATAGAGAGACAAGGAGGAGAGGGAGGCAGGGAGCATGGAAGGAGCCCTCAGCCAAGGGTGGTTGCCAGAGACTTAAGCCGCTACCTGCGGACGCGCCAGGGGGCCAGGGAGAAGCAATACCACCTCCCGTTCTGGCAATCCTAGGCAGCATGGAGACAGACCTGGTGCCAGGGGAGCACAAGCTTGATCCTGCCTCAGTGTACCAGCAAAGCAACAATCTCTGCACAACTGGGAGGCAGAAAGGCACGGTGGAACGTGTGACAGGGACACTGAAGGGTGAGGGGACAATGGACTGGGAGTCCCATGTGCATTGCTGCTTGTTGGGAAGGCCGTGCAGAGCCATCATTTCCTTACCTAACAGATTAAAGGGCTGGATTTTTTCCAGTTATTTGCAGCTCTAAAAGAGTCCTCAATTCTAGATTTCAATACAAAAGGTGTTAGACACAAATGTAGGTTATGTGGTCACACTGATTCGCGTGGGGCTACAGGAGAGAGTGATTGCATAACCTTGTGCAGTTACGGAAGCTTGATGTTGACATTTAGGATTTCTCTGCAGTGACAGGAAGTACAGGCGCTTTTATACCCTGCGGGTGGCATATACATCTGTCCTAACCGGACTGAGAACACACTCGCATCAATATATCAAAATGTAAAATGACATACCTTCTCTTGGAGCTATATGATATATGAGAACTTATGCTAAGGAGATAATCAGATGAGTGAACGAAGATGTTAGGAAGCGGGGCAAATATGGAAATGACTTAAATGCTGCGGGGGGTGGGGGGAAGTTAAAGAAAACATTTATCTACACAATGCAATACTATGTAGCCATCAAAAAGGCTGACAGTCGCTAACCTAGAAAAAGTTTATATTAGGTATGAAAAAAAAAACCCAAACAGCTGCGAAACAACACATACGTATGATTGCACGTCCATGAAGTCACCCATCTATGAATCTGTATGTCTAGATGTAGTTCTAGGCAGAGAGAAGACTGGCAGATTTGGGGGCACCTGCTCAATTTTCAACTGGCTACAACAAGCTAGTATTATATATGTATCCTGGGAAAGCTTAACAACATTAAAATATTCCCACCCGTAGGACTAAAAGGTATAGCACAGGGAATAGAGTAGATGGTATTGCAACAGTGTTGTGTGGGACCCATGGCAGCTACACCTGTGGTGATGACATAATGTACAGAGTTGGTGAATCACCATGTTGTACACCTGAAACCAATGTAACGTTGTGTGTCAACTATCCTCAAAGAAACAAAGTTTTTAAATGTTCCCACCAAATAAAAGGTTCAGGCTACCTGAAAATGTAGGACTCTGTGTCCTTCCAGGGGGGATTTAAGTAAGCTCCTTTGGTGCAGGATATCAGGTCCATTTGGTGCTGCACCTCCCTAAGCGGGATAAAGGTGGGGACACATTGAGGCCTTGGGGAACTGAGTTCTCCCACATGACGAGATGACGATCCAAGGGGCTGCAGGACAGTTGGAAGAAAACAGGGCTAGCTCTCTCTCTCCTTTGCCTCTCAGGTTTTGAGGAGTGAGATGTTGGTGTGGTCCCCTCACTGTCCTTCCTTACCCGTCGTCTTGGCCGTGGGTGTACAAGGACACTGGGCCAGGGTGACCATATTTGCCTGTGAAAGAGGCTCTTTTTAAAGCTCCTTCCATTCTCTGCTGGCAACGACATGAATAAAAAGTACTCAGTGGGTGGAAAGGTATCAAGAAAGAAAATTCTTCCTCTTGACTTTCTTCTCAAAATAAAACAAGATAAGAAATACACTAGTAAGTATGATAGAGGACACGAACTGAATCTTTGAGGTGGTGCTCAGACCACCCACAGGAGAATCACCTGGGGACCTGCTTGCCAAGCAAGGCAGCTGGCAGGAAACGGTCAGCTGAAGGGCTCCTTCCTTTCACAGAGTCCTGCACTCAGGGGTTGAGCTCCCAGGAGACCACAGGCAGCCAACTCGGGGTTCCCTCCCAACTAAGACTCAATGGAAGCAGGTCAGAATGCACAGTTAGCACAAAACTTGGACCGGATCCCTTGTGGTGAAAAACCCTTTAGCACTGTTCATAGCTGATGGGCCAAGTTCCGGCTCCTTCACTGACATTCAAGGCTGGCACTGGTTGCCACTGCTGACCTCTCCAGCGGTAGCTATGCCACAACCTCTCATACTCTACTCTCTCTTTCTCTCAACCAGCTTTGTGCTCACCCAGTGTGCTCTATGGTCACACGGAGTCCTCTGCAGATACCCAGGGCCCCCTCGGGGAGCACATACCTCTTCACAGGTCAGGCCTGGGCCCAGGAATCCCCTCCTATGGGAGGCATCACCTTCTAGTCTGTGCCCTGTAATTCCTTGTGCAGAGGATGCTTGAAATCTACACTTAAATGCGCACAAAAGGCAAGGACTGCAACTTGTCCCTCTCTGTATCACCAAAGCCTAGCAGAGCATCAACAAGGGTGTAAGTCTAGCTGAAGGAATTAGAGGCTCAATGCCAGCATTTCCAAACAACTATCAGACCACCTACTGGCCACAGCATTGGCCCTGACCATGCACGGGGCTAAGGGGCAACCCTCCCAGCCAGGAGTTAGGACTGTCTCCCTCCTTCTACCAGGTCAGACCAATCACACAAAAAAGCCCTTCTGAAAGCAAGTGTGGGCCCAGGAAGGAAAGAAGGTGTTGCAGGGGCATGAGAGTGAGTCCAGAACTCCCCCTCCCCCAATTCTAAAGGCTCTTCTCCTGATGGGCGTGTTTTTCCAGCCTTCAACCTCCCCCAAAATAATCCCAGACTAAATGATGTCCTTGTAAGTGCATGCACCAGACTCCTACAAAATAAGCTGGACTCGAGTGGTGAAGAGAAAGACTTTTTTTAAAAGTCACCACAAGCTATGACGAACATTGGTTGGTGGTTAAGAAGCAAAATGCTTACATTCACAAGACCCCCCCCTCCTCTCCAGCCTGTTTGACTAGAAGATCAGAGCTCTTTTCAGATCTTTTTAGATTAGAGATGATTCTAGAATGTCAGTTCTTTACCTTTTGTAGATCATGGATGGCCCCTCTGAGGTGGGAAGGTAGTGTAAGGTGGACCTAGGGTCTCTCTCTAAAGCTCCTCCACCAGTTTTCTATGCTGGATACTCTCCTACTGACCAGGTAAGGGACCTTGGGCAAGTTACTGTTCACAGCCTCAGTTTCCTATTTTGTAAGATGGGATGGGTTAGAAAATTACTTTGAAATCATCGGAAAATACTTTGCAAGATTGCTCTAAGCATGAAATTAAAATTATGAAATGTTCCCAGCTTAGAGAAGGTGCTTAAATGTTTGTTCTTGCACCTTCTTGACTTTGTTCCCAGGAGAGATTCCCTCAGTCTCTCTTCCCTCCCCCTCTCACTTTGTCCACTCAGAGGCTCCCCCATCAGAGCCCTGCTGCCATCTCAGCTCCGCCGGAGGCCTGTGTGGGATCGTCACCCATCATTTAGAACATTGTTTCCATGGGAAATGGCTCTGAGGTTCTAGGCAGCCCCCTCCACTCAGAAACCAACTTTTGGAACAGCAGCCACTTGGGCGGGCGTTGGCAGCTGAGCACTGGTTCTCATGGCAACCACTGCTCCTACAGCCCCTCCCAGTCCACGGGCAACCCAAACCTTCGCTCATACTGGAAACTTCTTCCTAAAAGACAGTAGTGCTGCCTGGACAATTTTAATAACACGTATACAAAAACTTTGGGCATCTCTAACCAGAGAAATAAGCTTTTTTTGGCTGCTGTCTTTGGCTTCCTTTCTCTCTCAGGGTTAGCACCATCTTGCAAGGTTTGAAGTTGTTTCCTGAATGGCAGATTCGTCTCCCCACGTAGCTCAGAAGCTCCACCGGGACAAAAGCCACATCTTATTCCGTTGCCTTTTACGGGGCCAGGCAGGGCCCGAAACACAGGAGGCTCAAGGTCTATTCACTGACTGACTGCTGGATACTGCCCCAGTGAAGCCTTCTACCCACCCAGCTCTCCCTTAGGCCAAGAAGCAGGGGTGATGCTCCCAGGAGGTGGGGGGCTAGGTAGACAGACAACCCCACAATAACCTCTTCACCCAGCAAATTTCAAAGTGTGCATGGAGGGTTCTAAGAACTCCTGGGGACAGTCTTGTACAAAGCCTCCCTTGGTTCTCAGGGGGACACTAGGGGCAGGGATGTCATTAACAGCCTATGACTACAGTCAGGTAACTTGAGTTCTTTTTTTATGTTTGCTTATTTATTATTTTTGAGAGAGAGAGAAAGAGAGCACAAGCAGGGGAGGGGCAGAGAGAGACACACAATAGGAAGCAAGCTCTAGGCTCTGAGCTGTTAGAACAGAGCTGGACACGGGGCTCAAACTCATGAACTGTGAGATCAGGACCTGAGCTGAAGTCAGACACTTAAATGGCCGACCGAGCCACCCAGGCATCCCCAGGCAGCTTGAGTTCTATTTGTGTCTCTGATATGGACTCCCTGTGTGACCTGAAACAAGTTTCTTAACTTCCAGGAGCCTGTCTGCCCACCTATAAAACAGGAGAACAGGACGCTCCTGTGAGGCCCCTGTGAAAAAGACCAAGGGGCCCTCAGCAAGGGCATATTTGTACTGACAGGTGAAGTGGTTGGACCCCTGGTCTCCCTCCAACCTGGTAGACCCCTGTGGTTTGGACCACTTGCCTGCCGCATCCACAGCCCTAAGAGCGCCTGCACTGCACAGGGCCACTGGAGGACCCAATACAGTAGCCAATGTAAATGCCTGGGTAACAGAGGGCTCCAGCAGCCCCCAAAATGGCTGTGTCCAGTGGCTAGGATCCTTTACCAAGTCTGTTGCATTCTCCCAGATTGCCAGTTTCTAGGGCTTCTACAGGGCTTTTTCCCCAAAAGAATAGCCCAACACATTCCCCGTTTTTTAAGTGGGCGCACAAAAAAGAGGTAGCCTGGGGGCGCCTGGGTGGCCCAGTCAGTTAGGCGTCCGACTCTCGATTCCAGCTCTGGTTATGATCCCACGGTTCATGAGTTCAAGCTCCACGTCAGCCTCTGCGCTGACAGCTTAGAGCCTGCTTGGGATACTCTCTCTCTCTCCTTCTCTCTCTCTTTGTCCCCTCCCCAACTCATGCTCACTCGCCCTCTCTCTCTCTCAAAATAAATAAACTAAACAAACAAACAAACAAAAAGAAATAGTTTGCCTTGCAAACATTGTCAAGGGGTCCACAGGCTCCCTGGCCTCTCTGTGCACCCCATCCCCATAGCCAGCACCACTTCCAAAGCAATGCCATACAGTCCTGGCCAGAACAACTGATGCCCAGGAGAGACTCCATCGCAATTACACTCCCCACCATTCAGTGGGCAGCTGCGGTGGACTGGCCGGACACCAAAGGTCATGCGGGGAACCGTCACACCATACTGCCTTCAATTCCTTGGGTGATTAGTTTTATAGCATCACAGCATTTCTTTGACTGTCATGGTGACTTCACTAACCCACAGGGCACTCTTCATCCTTGTCCGTAGCTTCCTTGGCTACACGACTAAAGGACCACAGATTCTTGGAGCTGGGGCAGTGGCCAACACAGAGCCTCTGCAAAGATGCTGCTAACTTTATTGAAAGTTTAGTTTTCATTGCTTTTTGCCTCTCTACTTCTACACTAAACATTTTAAAGATCCCCCCCCCTCCCCGCGCCAAAGAACCTTATCAGTTGAACTGCAAGTCATCTGATAAATAAAGCTAGAAGAGGGGGAACATTTACTATTAATGGAGCTGCTGTGAGAGCGAATGGACTTTCCATCCCATTGAGCTGAATCAGCTCTGGGAAGTTAATCTCATCTCCATGATGTCTGGGTGTGCCCAGCTCAGGGGGATGAGGACAGGCTGGGGGGAGTGACCCCACCCGTGTGGAGGAAATGGCTCTGCATTCCAGGAGCTGCCCTTCCCTTCTGCACAATTCCCAGAAATGGGCAGCTTCCCCAGGGCTGCTGCCTTGCAGGCTGAGCATAAATGGTGTGCCGTCCCACCAGGGGTCTAGGCCATTGGTGTATCCCTTAGGACTTCACTCTCCTCTCCCTCAGACCTTGCTCCAGCCTGTTGTCTCACATGGCTGCTAATCCCAGCCCAGCCATGTCACTGCACTACTCACCCCTCCAGGAAGCCAGTGCATTCAGCTCACTCCAGTATTACGACTTAACCACCCATCCAACCATGTGCATAATTTTGTGCGATAAAGGACCTTAAATACCACTGGCTTTTAGATGGTGAGCATGTGGCGCAGGGGCCATTCCTCCTGTCCCCAGAGCCACGCAGGCATCATAATTGACCACTGTCCTCTTCTGGCTCAGTCGTGAACCCTTTTTGATGCAGCACCTTGGCAGCCAGAACCAGGTGACTGATCCAGAGAGGAAACTTGTTTGCCACCCCAGATCTAACCCACCACTCTTCCGATTCCCTCCAAAACGTATCACGTACCGGCCGTCCTGTTCTGGGTGGGGGCGCGCAGGACCTTTAGGGGGAACCTGCCTGGTTGTCTCTGGAAAATTCTATTACCCAAGTCTTGTGCTAATACATCAGCCCCTGCTTTTCTACCCCATCAGATCCAAACTCCTCTGCCGGGACCACACCTGGACTGCTGGCAGAGATGGTCAGATAGGGATCCAGAGATCCAGGCAAAGGCCAATGTTTGAAGTAAGCCAGGGGAGGGATGCAGTGCCCTTGGCCGTACTCATGACCCCCAAGTCCCATATGCTTCCTTGCATCACTGCTCATACTTGTGTCTTACCCACTAGCCCGAGAGTGACTCCTGACAAGGCCTAGAGCTGAGCCACTTATGACCCAGCAGTGTAAGTCCCAGAGTAGGTGTGTAGAAATACCTACTGTAATAATTACAAGAGTGGTCAATGCTAAAAACAACTAACGATTAATTAATTAATTAATTAATTAATGTAAGTGATGTGTCTGATGCTGTTGGAAGATTTTACCACGTTAGCTCATTTAATTCTCACAACAGCCCTATACGGAATGACTCTGATTATCCCCATTTTATAGTTGAAGAAACTGAAGTACAACAAAGTAAAATAACTTTTCTGAGGTCATCCAGCTAGAAAGGGGCAGTGCTAGGCTCTGAAACCACACAGTATGGCTCCAGAGCCCGTGGCCAGTCCATCATCCTAGGCATTTGTTCATGGCTGGCAAAATGGTGAGTGGGTACAGGGTCAGGCCAGGCCAGAGGCAGCAGATCCAGGAGTGCTGGGAAGAGGTCAGCAGTGAGCCGGGAGAGTGATGTCTGAGTCAGAGAGGCCTCCAAGGCCACATCCCTGCTCCTGTGGGGGAGGCGGCCGAGCAGGTCAGGGCCCAAGAGGCACCCAGGGCAGATACTAGTCACAAGGAACAGGCACGCCCCCACTCCCAACTGGGACAAAGTATGCCAAACAGTGTCCGGCCACATGCTCCTTCCCTCAGGACCAGGGAGGAGGCTGGGGGATCAGGCAGCTAACCCTGTGGGAACACCAGGTAGCTTTGAGACCCATTTTCCAGCACTTCTGTCTGGGCCCCTCTCCACTGTGCTGGTCGCTGCCTTAGGCCCAGTCTGTCTCCTCGTGCTCCTGGACACCAGCTGGTTCCTACCCAGCTTGGGGCCGGCCCCTCCCCTGGAGCCCGTCATCACAGAGCCTGAGCCACTGACTCAGGCAGCCTGCAACTTTAAGCAAGTTACTTATCTTCTGCACCTTGGTTTCCTCTTCTGTAGAGGTGGGCACAGTGGCTACACTTGCCTCATGGTGGTCACAACAGGCTACACTGATTTGCCTGGCTGTGACTGGCCCACCGCAAGCGCTCAGTAAACATCAAGTTGTTACCATCAGCAACATTCTTCAAAACCCATCTCAAGCCCTTCCTCCTGCAGGAAGCCCTCCTGCCTCCCTCCAGACTCCTGCCCGAGCTCATGCCCTGCGAACTGGCTGGTTCCAAAGCTGACAACTCAACAGAACTCAGCCCTCCCCACTCCTTCTGGGGTGTGCTCTCACGCTGGCTGTGTATGGGCCTCAGCCCCCCCATTCTGCCCTGGGGGGGCATCTTGCCACAACTCTTTCTGCCGTCCCTAGGGAGGCTGACCAACAAGAAAAGCCAGGAGAGACTGGGTAGCCCGCAGGGCAGAAACTCTGAATATTCCAGAAGCTCTGAGGAGAGGGAAGCAGATGGGGAAGGGATACAGGGTCAGGTGGGAAGAGGAAGGTCAAGCAGGCCGGCCGGCACAATGAGGCAGGACCATGCAAGGTGGCATTCGGTCTCCCCATTTTACCAGTGGGGAGACAGAGTCAGGAATGTTAGGGCATTTGCCCAGGGGAACAGCGTGGTAACGGGGAAAGCTGGGACCTGGCAACTAAAAACTAAAGCTCTGCCTTGCTCACCACCCAGCTAGACCAGGGCACCTGGTAGGTCTGAGGCTCTGGGAACAGAGGGGTTAGCGAGGGCCCCAGTGTCTTAAGGTCCACATAGACCTTCAAAACAACATGCCCCCCCCCCCCCCGACCGGCATCTCTGCCTCACGGGGTATTGACACCGGGCCTCTCAACCTCCAAGCTCCCACCCCGGCACCCTCCACCATGTCCCCATGTCCTACCACCACAGGGAGGGTGGCAGTGAACTCCAGGGGTACGGGCAGGGCTGCCACCTGGGTCACAGCTTCCTTCAGGGCAGCTAGGGCAGAGGGGAGGAAGTGGCTTTACGATTGAATTCTTACTCTCAGCCCCAGGGGCCTATTAATATGTACCTAGTGCTGGGGCTGGGGCTGGGGCAGTCTCTCCTCAGCCGAGGAGAACTTCCGCAGCCTCACACCGGAGCCTGCATGCCCACTGGGAAAGTCATTCTGGCAGTCACCCCACCAGCAAGGGGTGGCTTCTGCGCACTCTGGGAGTCCCCAAAGTGAGGACCCTCAGACCCTGGCGGGCCACCACCGTCCTATTCTCTCCTCATTCCGCCGCAGCAGCCTCCTCACAGCGCCTCAGGGGGCTGCTCAGGCTCAACCCTTCTCTGAATGGACTCAGCCAGGGGTGCCTGGGTGGCTTAGTCCGTTAAGCATCCAACTTCATTCAGGTCATGATCTCACAGTCCGTGAGTTCAAGCCCCGTGTCGGGCTCTGTGCTGACAGCTCAGAGCCTGGAGCCCGCTTCAGATTCTGTGTCTCCCTCTCTCTGCCCCTTCCCCACTCACATTCTATCTCTCTTTCTCTCTCAAAAATAAACAAAACATTAAAAATTTTTTTTTTAATTTTTAAACATTAAATTTTTTTAAAAGCCAACAACCCCCCCCCCCGAGACCCCTTGTCTCTCCTTCCTGCCCTCTTCCTCCCCTAGCAGCTCAAACACCTCTCCTCCCTCAGATCCAAGGCCAAGGCCTAGCAAGTCTGCCACTCATGGCAGGTGCACCTCAGGGGCTCAGCTCTGCCCCCCATATCCTCCCACCCCTCCAGCACTATCGGTCCTTAAACAGCCCTGGAGCATACTGCTCCCCCCTGAAAAACCACGCACGGGTGTCTGAAGCTCTCCCACTGACCAGAGCATTCCAGGCCCTCCTTGAACAGCCCCCAGCACCACTGGCCTCCTCATGCAGCCTCTCTGCTGATTCCTAGTATGGCATCCTTGAGGACAGGGACTCCGGCCCCTGGCAGAGCACCTCGGAGTCTGCCAATGAAAGTTCTCTGCCTGCCCTGTCTTTTCACCTTCCCTCCGCCTGCGAAAATATTCCCTCTCTACGGAGAAGCCCCCCTGCTTTCCCCAGCATCCTGAAGTGATCCCTTCCTCCCCAGCCCTCTCCTGCCTTCCAGGCCTCCATCCATGCAGCCACCTCGCTTGCGTCTGGGGAGTGCTGGCCAGGTGGCAGGTGGCAGGGTGCTCTGCAGCCATTACGCCATTTGACTCCTCACAGCCAATAAGGTGCCATTTAGCACCTGTTAGTGATCAACCCTGAGGTCACAGAGGTTCTGTGGCTTGTCTGTCTGTGAGTCTGACCACAAAGCTCCCAGCTCGGCCACAGGGCCGTTCTACCTCTTCTGGGGAACAAGCCCCCCTCCTTCTCCCTTCAAATCTGGGAGCCGGGGAGCTGTTTCCCCGTCAGATTCCCCCACTAGGGTAGGGTTGGGGTCTGAGGGCCGGACCTCATCTTCGTTACCTCTCTAGGGCACAGCTTTCTGCACAGAGACACTGCAGGGGTCTGCTGTCGGCATTTCCACAATGCAGGGTTGACACTGGGAGGCAGCCAGAACTCTGGCTCCGGTAGAGGGTAGGGCAGAGGTGGTGTGGGCACTATACCCGATGGGCCAGCTGGGTCCCAGAGTAGTGAATGGTGGCTCTCATAAGGGACATACCACGTGAGGAGTTCCACTGGACACACATGGGCACTGGCCCATCAGGAGAAGTAGGTGACAGTGAAGGAGTCCTTACTTGCCACTCACACTTTCAAAACACCGAGCTCCCTGCAGCTCCCAGGTCCCAGCTCCCTGACCACTCCACCTGCTGGTCTGGGGATGCCACACCCTGTCCCTGGAGCCTGCTGGTGACAGCAAGGCAAATCTCCTGGTACTGTCCTTCCCCTGAGTAGTGTGTGTGTGTGTGTGTGTGTGTAGAGCACAGCTTCAGAGACTGTCCTTCAGAACTGTGTCAGCCCAGAGCTGCCTGTCTCATGGAACCGTGGCCTCACACTAGCACACTAGGAAGTAAGTGGCCCAGCAGAAGGGCAAGGGTGGTGCCAGACAGCACAGGGAAGGCCTCGAGGCCAGGGACAGTCATTGCTCTGTGTCAGCAGCCCCTCTGCTAGGAGATGGACATTTTTGCCAGGACTGACTATGGCTGAACTTCAGCCCTCCAATCCTGGCTGACCCACTATCTGAACTGCTTTCCCTTGCAGTAGCAGAAAGAGGCATGTGGGAGACAACTGAACATCCCAGCCTCATGTGTTCACAGAGGCCAGGTCGATAAATGAGAGAGGCAGGTGAGTGCAGGCAGCAGGGAGCAGTGGAGCCTGCAGCAAATTGGAGACTGCTGTTACCCTCCACCGACTGCTCCAACATGAACCTATCTGTAAAGGGGTTGCCAGATAGCCTAAATTGTTTAAGAGTAGCCAGGAATCTGAATTTTACATGAGACTGAGTTTTTGACGTTAGCTACCTGTTAAAAAGTTTTATACATTGTATAAGGCAAACGAATCACCCTTGGGTGGCTCCGGCCCACAGGGGCACCTGCCCCCAGCCCTGGCCACCTCAAGCATGCCTCAGCATGCCCAATTGAGTGGGAGCTGACAACTCTTTGCACTGCCCCGGCCTGGCTTTGGCCACAAAGAGGCATGATAAAAAAAGGATGTGGAAATGACACTGAGGAGTAACAGCAGCAGGGGTTACTCAGCCTAGAGACTTTGCAGGGGCACAGTCATTAGGGGGAGGGCACACAGCCCACCCGAAGAGTGTTCAGAACCCAGGGAGGTAAAGGGCAGAAAGACATATTCAGAAACGACTGTTGCTTTGATTTGTTTCTATCATTTATATTCACGATGTCAAGCACCATTCATGAAAAATGTTAAAATTTTTATGTTGAAGCTAAAATGAGAAAGAAACATGGTCCAGGCTCTTGCCTGAGGTGGGAAGAAGCAATCCAATCTCCATTTTAAAAGCGTAACCAGACTGTAGAGATCTGGGCTGGAGCAAAATAAAAGGGAAACTTCCTGAAAATGAGGTGGGCATGACAATGAGCAGCTGGGGAGGTTGTGGGGGTTTCCTTGCAAAGGCCTATGAAGCGAGGAAGGAATAGGACCCAGCAGCCTGGCTCTGGAGGGGTGCACCAGGGCTGGAAGTGGGGTGGTAACTTTTCAGGGACCCTCTCAAAGTCCCGATTTTAAGCCCACCCCGCTGGAAAGGCAGGAGGCAACTTTTCACATCTCACTCTCCAAGTGCAAAACATTGCTGCATTTCTCCCACCTATTTCTCCCTCCCATTCCTCACCAGCCTAGCCAGGCCAGACAGCTGTGCCTGGGTGGGGGAGGGGGCAGTGAGCACAGCTGGCAGACCGGCTCCATTCCCAAGGGGTGCGACCCACCCAGGAGCCACCACCGGCCTCCCACCTGTTTTTTCCACATACAGCACTTTTATCAAAAGTCCTGCATCAAAGCATTTGCCCCTCTGCTAGGTATGTGGCCCTAGGCCACTGCTCAATCTGTTTGTGCCTCAGTTTCCTCACTTGACAAAGAGATGCCAGCCCCTGAGATGAACTGAGGTATTACTACTCCTGCTGCTTGGCCATCCCAGGATTTAACAAGGAAGCACGTTTTATTTCTGATGATGGAGGAATGACCAGCATCCACAACCCATGCTGACTTGTTTCAGGGATGCAGAGAAAGAGGGAAGCTTCAGAGCTATGCCCCGCCCTACAGCCCATCTCAGGGGACCATCAGGGGACCTTCCCAGGGGCATAACGGCCGAAGACAGAGCAGAAGTTAGGAGCATGGAAATAGGTCCGACACGTCCAGTGCTGAATCCTGGGTGTGTCACGTACTGGCCGTGTAACCTTGGAAAACATTATAAACCCCTCTATGCAAAACTATTGTTGGTAGTAGCAGCAACCAGCTGCAGGTGCAATCAGGCTGAGTCCTGTGGCCAGGATGGAGCATTATAATGCCTGTTTATTAAGTCCTGACAACATCCTCAGCACTCTACATCTACTCCCCTGAGCACGCCTTACCACACCCCAGACTAGGTGAGATATTACTGTTACGCTCTTCTGGACACTCAGCTGTCCTTGACAGCCCTTTGCATTCCTTACTTATGTAATGTGTCAGTTCCATGAGCACAGGGCCTGTCCTCTGTTCTATTCTCCACCGTCCCTCGGGTGCCCAGCACATGCCTGATACAGAGTAGGTGCTCACTAAATATCTGTTGATTTACATCAGCTCTAATCCTCACGGTGATTCTGCAAGATGCTGTAACAGGAAGGAAAAAAAATTCACACTTGGGTTCGTTCTGGTCATTGGGAAAGAAGCCCTAATTTAAGAATTTGAAGTGTTTCATACTGAAGGTGCTAGCTTACACCTAGCTAATGGTGTAAGGCTAGGGTGCAGAACTCTGGCTTAGACAGGCTCTTTGGTGGCTCTTTTCTGAGGCCAAAGTGTAGGCTCGCAGCCTAGTCCAGGACAGATGTCATTACTGCTTTGCAACCAAAAGTAATGGAAATTTGGAGTTCTCAGAAGTTCTGGGGAAAGCGTCCAGGAAAATTGGTCCCTGGAAAATGGCAGTAAACTAGGCTTGAGGAGACAGGCAGGCAGGGAGAAATCCTTTAAGGGTGAGTAGGCAAGAGGAGGATGTCTACTACTCAGTTTTAACTCCTGCCCTGTTCTGAACAATGGGTAACCCCCTTTCTTCCGAGCCCTTGGTGAAAGCCTGTTACACACACTGGCTGTGGCTTAGTGGGGCTTAGGGAATGAGGAAGCCAAGCTGATTGTATACATGCGTGGGGCAAAGTGGGGCAGATGACCAGGGAGACCAGATGGCCAGCGGACATGGTCCCCACTCTGAAATCCTCAGAAATACTGCAGATAGGGAGAGTTTTCATCAACACCTGGGTAATTTTTAAAGAAAAATAAATGATACACTCAGAGAATTTCTACAAGGAGAAAATGCTTTGGGGAGAATGAAGAAATACTGGGGAGAGCACCTCCCCATTTCCACACATGTGGGATGAAGGCCTGATCCAGCATAGCTCGATCAGGAAGAACGGGATGGGGTGGCTGGGACATCTTCATTGTTACCTGTTAGAGACCAGGCAAGGGAGGCTCACACTGATGGGGGGGGGGGGGAAACCACCCTAGGTCACATGACAATAGGTAGTGGGGCAGAAATTGGAGCCAGGGTCCTCTGGCCCTGCAGTCCCTGTCCCTTCCTGCTCTCTTGTGGGTCTTCTGAGGTGGGAAAGGAGACTGAGACTATCTGTGGCCCCTCTGGCTGCCAATTCTGCAGCCCTGCTGGGGGTCCCAGACCCTTGCCAGAGACCCTGCCTGGGGCCCTCTCCTTCCACACAAAGAGGCTCTCCCAGCCCTCCACCCTGTCTTTCCTATTCACTCACACCAACCCTAAATAGAAAAAAGTCCCTGTTAAATGCTTTATTAGAATGGTTATTTTGTTGGACTGCCAAGTGACCTACTCTTGCTCCCCCTTTCCATCCCTCCAGCCATCCCCAGTTTGAGTCCAGAAGTAAAACAAAGGCTTTGTTTCTTTATTTTGATTTCCTCTGTAAAATCTCAAACATGCAGGAAACACCCACCCAGTCCCAGATAAGTGGACTCAGGCCGCTGTCCACTGCGGGCGGGCGGGGTCGGGGGTCAGTGAGTGGGGGTGGACGGGAAGGTTCTGATGCCAGCTGACCTTAGCTCCCTGGGAGGCCAGAGGGCACCTGGGGCCCGGCTTCCTGGAGAAGGGCTGGGTGTGAGGAGCACCAGGCCTTCCCAGCTCCTCTGCCCAAAGAACCTCAACCTGAGGAATGTGGGTGTGGAGGGATGGCTGAGAAGACAGATCTCATACAGTTATTTTTTCATATATGCCCCCAAGGCTTTGGGACAGTGGCTCCACCCTTTTCCATCATCTCTAGTTACAATAAAGCCAGCATTGAAAGAAGAACACGATAGAGGCTATTTTGGGCAGCTGAGCCGACTTGTGAGAGAATGGTCCTTGCCAAGAAAGATGGGCTCGCCTCTATCTCCTCCGTGGGCCCTACATTTCCAGAGGAATTCAGATAGAAAGGGGTGAATGTGTGGGTTATCTAAGAAGGGGAATTTTCAAGAAGGTATGATGCAATTTTGTAAAGGGTAAAAAAAAGAAACCTAAATGGAATTAAAATTAATTTTGCTTTTGAAATGAATACATAATGCTTTGGGGAGGCAAGAACTTTTCCCTTGACCCCCTGAGAATGATTAGTTCCAATGGGGTGGGTGGGCCTCCCCCAACTCCACCCACCAACCCTCTGGCAACCTCCATGCGGCTCCACATGCCCACAGACATTTTCACTGTTTGGGGACTTGGGTACAGTGTGGGTATTTGGTATAGCAGGGCCAGCCTATACCAAATATATATAGCAGATACTTAAGAAACCAGAACTTTTCTTTTGAAAGTGGGTTGCATTTCAAATAAAAAGGTGTTTTTTTTTTTTTTCAGGAGTGGGGGGGTTGGGGGAGAGGTGATAGGACTTCAGAGAAGGTACTCTATTCTGTTTCATTGACCTATCTACTCCTGTTCCAGGGCCATACCACTTTACCCTAGTTTTGTAGTATTTTAGTATCTGGTAGACCAGCCCCTTCTCCTTTCTCATTAAGGGTCTGTGAGCAAGGGAGTAAAATGCTCAGATTTGATTTTGATATTTCGTTCTGCATTTTAAGATGGATTTATAGGAGGGGCGCCTGGGTGGCTCAGTCGGTTGAGTGTCCGACTTCGGCTCAGGTCATGATCTCACAGCTCGTGAGTTCGAGCCCCGTGTCAGGCTCTGTGGTGACAGCTCAGAGCCTGAAGCCTGCTTTGGATTCTGTCTCCCTCTCTCTCTGCCCCTAACCCACTCGTATTCTGTCTCTGTCTCTCTCAAAGATAAATAAACATTAAAAAAAATTTAAGATGGATTTACAGGGGGCAAAATTAGAACAGAGAAACAGAATGATATTGCAGTAATTTAAGTGAGCGATGTGAAGGCCAGAGCCAGAGTAGAGATGTTCAGAAATAAGGGAAAGAATTAATTAGACATAATCCAAGTCATCAGATTAAAAAAAAAAAGAGAGAGGCATGGGCTTATGAACATAACATGTATGTGTACTTCTGTATAACCAAATAGGAACTGGTTTTAGACCATGTTTAACTGCCTTCACTGGTGCAGTCCCCGGCTGCTTTCATCAGAAGACAAACCCCAAGGAGCAGGTCCCTCTGAGGTCCTGGAGCTCCCGGCTGGCTCCTGTGGCATCTCCCTCAAAGTGAGGGAAAGCAATGCAGGCAGTGTTGTTCTTTATTGGCCACTCAGGGACAGAGAACATTTCAATCCATTCTTACCACTTAATAAAGAGGATTTGGGGGCCACCTCAGGTCCCCATGTTCTCTCATGAAACTAGTTCAAATCTTCATCTCCCATCATGACTCCCTGCAAATGGGATCCGCCTGGGTGTGGAAGGTTTTTCTGGAAGTTTTTGAATCTCTTCTGCAAAGCTTTCCAAAGTGTGACTCTGCTAACTGTTGTCACCCAAAGCTCAAGCTTCGAAGGGTGACGCAGGTTCAGGATCCAGCATGCGAGTCACGCAGGGGTGGATGGCAGAAACAGCTTGGTGAGGGGCTGTCTGGTCATCATCACATCAGGGAGAGCCACCCTTCCCTATTCACTCAGCCAGCAGAGCAGGGCCCAGGCCCGGGCACTGGCGCCCTCCTTCTGTGGCAGCCGCAGGGGCGAAGCCAGGGATTGGAAAGGTACCACGCTGCACTTTAAAGTAATTCTACACTTGAGAATAGAAAATGAATTTTGCTAGGGTTTGTGTAAGAAGAGCTGCTTAGCAAATCACTGCCATCTAATTATAAAAAGAAAATTATGTTTCTTCTCTCTCTATTCCAAATATATATGTCTACCATTTAAACGGCATTTGCTTTGGGCAGGCGGGACCAAACTGTGCTCTGCAGCCTGGCCTGAACCCACAGTGGTCAAGGTAAGTGCTTCTGAGAGGTCAACTTTTTTGCAAGGGATAAATCCAGGAGCACCCATTCGCCCTGCTCCCTGGTGGTTTCTCCCCAGCTATCAGCCACCTGGATGGAGGCCCAGGGGGCACCTGCTGAATTAGACGGGTACAGGAAGCTGAAAGAGCCAGTATGCAGAAACTCAGGAGCCAGGCTCCAAAGTCTGCTTCAGGCTGAGGACAGGCCCAAACCAGCCAGGCCTAGTGACCAGGGAAACAGCTGCAGTCCTGCCTTCTCATGCAAAGGATGGAGTCAGTGCACAGTAGATGGTTGCATGTCTTCATGTTGGGTACCGGCACGTGGTGTCTGTCGTGTGATCCTTTACATTTTAATTTTTTTATTTTTCAAAATTAAAAAATAAACCAAGTGCACAGATGACTTAGGGGTTCGCAGCTGACAATAAGACTAATGGGAGTCAGGGAAAACCACGGCCACCCAGGCTCTCTCTGCCTCCCTTCACCAACCAGCTGCTTCTGTGCCTCTGTGGCTCCAGCTGCCTCATAACATCCTCATGCATAGGCTGCTCTGCCCCCTCTCCTCACGCATGGGACCTTTGCTCTACCGCAGCACTGACCATGTATGGTCAGACCCCCGAGGGACATGCCCCATGAGCACCAGGAAACAAAAGACATGTCATTTTTGGTCTATCTAGTTCTGGGAGCAGCACAGGGTAATTAACAGAAGGACCATATGCTTGGGGACCAGATGGACCTTGGTTAGATCCCTGGACTCTGCTTTCCTCAGGCCTTGACTGGAGGTGGCCTATTCAACCACCCTGAGTCTCAGTTTCCACATATGTAAAAAGCCAACAGCAATTGCTGTGAGGCGTAGACGTGGCTAGTATAAGAGTGTCTAGGTGCCTGGGTGGCTCAGTCGGTTAGGCGGCCGACTTCGGCTCAGGTCATGATCTCGCGGTCCGTGAGTTCGCGCCCCGTGTCGGGCTCTATGCTGACAGCTCAGAGCCTGGAGCCTGTTTCGGATTCTGTGTCTCCCTCTCTCTGACCCTCCCCTGTTCATGCTCTGTCTCTCCCTGTCTCAAAAATAAATTAAAAAAAAAAACGTTAAAAAAAAAAATTTAAAAAGAGTGTCTAGCCCAGGGCCAGCCCACAAGTCTTTGCTGAAGGGAGGGAAGGAGGAAGGAGGAAAGGAAGGGGGAGGGGAGGGAATGGAGAGAGACTGATGGTCTTTAAACCATGCCAGTCAAGGAGCAGTTGAAGAAAGTGGAGCTGGTGCTGGAAAAAAGGCAGGATTGTCAGAGATTCATGAGGTACAGAGCCAGTGGGGGCAGGTTAAGGGGAGAAAGGAGAGAACTTTGCAAGGACAAGAGATTCCCAAGTGGAAAAGTGGATGGATTTGGGGGCAGCAAGCTCCCTATCTCTGGAGGGGTCCAGCTGAAGCCAAAGACCCACCTCACCCTTCACAGGCTGTAAGAAGGGACTTCCCTGTTGAACATTTCCCAGCCTTTATTCAAGGGGACACTTTCCCATTTGGGCCACATTTATTTACTAGTGAATTATTACTGGCTTAATCTTTACCTTAAAATCACCATACTTCTTTTTTTTTTTTTAAGGTTTTTTTTGTTTTGTTTTGTTTTGGTTTTTTTTTGTAATCTCTACACCCATCATGGGGCTTGAACTCAAGACCCTGAGATCAAGAGTCGCACACTCTTCTGACTGAGCCAGCCAGGCACCCCCCCTCCCCATACTTTTTAACTTAAAATCTCTCTCTAGCTTTAATTTGAACAAAATATCCATTTAAAAAATGGGTATGATGTGATGTTTGGGTTTTTTTTAAGTTTTTATTTATTTATTTTGAAACAGAGAGCAAGTGAGCCGGAGAGGGGCAGAGAGAGGGAGAGACAGAATCCCAAGCAGGCTCTGCACTATCAGTCCAGAGCCTGATGCAGGGCTCGATCTCACAAACTGACACAGGGCTTGATCTCACAAACTGTGACATTGTGACCAAAATCAAGAGTCAGATGCTTAATCCACTGAGCCACCCATGCACCACATGCCTGGGTTTTATGATACATATAAACATGTGTATTAAAATGAAATGATGCTGTATGTGTCCCACCTAAAGTTCTCTCCCTGACCACTCTGAGAAATGTGCTGTATGGGATCTGAATCTAGACTAACCATGCTCCAGGGGCCCCTGCTGTGTCTATGATTCTGTTATCTGCGGTTACAACCCTGAGGGCAGGCAGCAAAGTCACAGATGGGGCCTGGGTCCT